>NC_083096.1:51831447-52002243 GCF_949774975.1 Lagenorhynchus albirostris | reverse complement strand
GCATCAAAAAAAAAATACCTAGGAATAAGTTTAACCAAGGAGGTGAAAGACTTGTACTATGAAAGCTTTAAGACATTAATGAAAGAAATTGAATCAACACATATAAAAAGAAAGATAGACCATGCTCATGGACTGGGAGAACTACTATATTGTTAAGAAGTCCATACCACTCAAAGTAATCTACAGATTCAATGTAACCCCTATCAAAATACCAATGGCATTTTTCTAAGAACTAGAACAAATAAAGTTTGTATGGAACAACAAAAGACCAAATAGCCAAAGCAATCTTGAGAAAGAAGAACAAAGCTGATGATATCACACTTCCTGATTTCATACCATACTACAAAGCTATAATCATCAAATCAATATGGTATTTACACAAAAACAGACAGATCAATATAACAAAGAGCCCAGAAATAAACCCACACACATATGGCCAATTAATCTGACATAGGATGCAACAATATACAATGGGTAAAAGAGAGCCTGTTCAGTAAATTGGGTCAGGAAAACTGAACAGCTACATGCAAAAGAAGGAAACTGGACCACTTTCTTACACCATACACAAAAATAAACTCAAAACTTATTAGAGACTTATATATTAGACCTGAATCCATAGAACATCTAGAAGGGTGGTAAATGCTTTTTATCAGTTTTAGCAATATATTTTTGGATTTGTCTCCTCAGGCAAGGGCAAAAAAAACAAAAATAAACAAATGGGACTACATCAAACTGAAATGCTTTTGCACAGCAGAAAGAAGCCATCAACAAAATGAAAAGGCAACCTACTAAATGGGAGAAGATATTTGCCAATGATATGTCAGATAAGAGGTTAACATGCAAAATAAAGAACTCACAAAACTCAATATAAAAAAAAAGGAATCCAATTAAAAACCGAAGACCTAATAACTTGTTTTTCCTAAGAAGGCATACAGATGGAAAACAGACACAAATGAAAAGATGCTCCCCAGTGCTAATCATCAGGGAAACACAAATCAAAACCAGAATGAGATAGTACCTCAAACCTCTTAGAATGGCTATCATCAAAAACACAACAAATAACAGGTATTGTCGAGGATGTGGAGAAAAGAGAACTGTTGTGTATTGTAAGTGGTAATATAAATTGGTGCAGCCACTATGTAAAACACTATGGAGGTTCCTCAAAAATTTTAAAAAAGAGCTACCATACAATCCAGCAATTCCACTTCTGGGTATTTGCCCAAAGAAAATAAAAATAATATTCAAAAATATATATGCACCTCTATGTTTACTGCAGCATTTACAACATCCATGTTGTGGAAACTCTCCATCAACAGATGAGTGGATAAAGAAGTGTTATATCTATATACAATGGAATATTACTCAGCCATTAAAAATGAAATCTTGCCATTTGGGACACCTTGGACAGATCTAAACAGTATTATGCTAAGTGACATAAGTCAGATAGAGAAAGACAAATACCATATGATTTCACTTACATGTGGATCTAAAAACCAAATGAAATAAGAAAACAAAACAAAACAGAAACATACTCATAGATATAGAGAACAAACTGGTGATTACCAGGCAGTGGGGGAAGGGGCAAGCATTGGGTGAAATAGGTGAAGAAGATTAAGAAGTACAAACTTCCAGTTATAAAATAAGTAAATCACAGGAAGGTAACGTACAGCATAAGGAATATAGTAAATAATACCGTAATAACTTTGTATGGTGATAAATGTTTACTAGACTTATCATGGTTATCATTTTGTATTGGATTTAAATGTTAAAGCAATACGTTGTACACCTGAACCTAACAAAATAATGTACATAACTATACTTCAATAAATTTTTTAATGTCTTGGTAATGTGTATTGTTCACCGTTCAAGCTGGTTTTTTGAAAAGATCAAGAGAAAGAGACCTCAAAACTGATCAAAGAAAAAAAAGGAAATATACAAATAAAATACAGGGGGAAAAACAGCAAACAACTATAAATACAACAGAGATTCAAATAATGATATTGTGAGCACCTACATATGAATAACTCTGAGACCTAGAAGAAATAGAAGATGTGAAGTGCCAAAATTAGTTCAAGGAGAAAAAGAGGAAAGGAATAGGCAAATAAATAGTTTTAAAAGGTGAAATCTAAGCTAAAGACCTCCCTTTCAGAAAAAATTACACTCCCCATGTTCAGATTGTTTTAGAGATGAATTCTGCCAAAATTCTAAGAATTAGCTATTTTCTAAATTGTACAAACTTCTCAAGAGAAGAGAGAAAGCAAAAACCACCAGGTTAATTTCAGGCAATAATAATCAATATTTTCTTTAAAACCAAATTAAAATGATAAGAAATTAAAGTAATAATATTAAGTGTAGATGAAAAATCTAAATAAAATTTTAGCAAAATGATTAAACATAAATGCAACCTGATGATAGAGCGATTATGCAGTTTTAAAGATCTTTTCTTTGAAAGATGCACACTGAAGCATTTTTTAATGAAATAATAAAATGTCTGGAATTTGCTTGAAATGATCCATTTTGTGGGATGTGAAGAAGGGGCAAAAGATGAAGCCAGATGAACTATGAGTTAATAATTTTTGAATTTAGGTTGTGTGTAAATAGAAGATGGTTATACTCTTCTATTTTGTATTTTTAATTTTGCATAAAAAATTTAAAAAATGATTATGTGCAGGTTATTTCAGTATAGAAACAGTGGTTTCAAAAATCAGGGAAATGTATATAATCCGAGAAATGTAATGCATAGAAATATCATATCACCATGTCATGCACCAGGAATGAACATAGACTGTAGGTCAATTATATTTCAAAAACAAACAAGCAAACAAACTCATAGTAAAAAGAGATCAGATTTGTGGTTACCAGAGTCAGGGAGGAGGACTGGATAAAGGCAGTCAAAAGGTACAAACTTCCAGTTAGAAAAGTAAGTACTAGGGATGTAATGTATAACATGACAAATATAATTAACCCTGCTGTATGTTATATAAGAAAGTTAAGAGTAAATGCTAAGAGTTCTCTTCACAAGAATTTTTTTCCTTTTCTTTATTTTGTATCTATATTAGATGATAACGTTCCCTAACCTTGTTGTGGTAATCATTTCATGATATATGTAAGTCAAATCGTTATACATACACCTTAAACTTACACAGTGCTGTATGTCAATTATATCTTGATAAAACTGGAAAGAAAAAAATCATAGAAATCTATAAATGTAATTCACAACATAATAAAAATAAAAATTTGATTCTCTCAAATGATGCAGAAATAGTATTTGACCTCCATTTATGATGACATGTTTTTAAAAATATTCTTATTAAAGTAGGAAATGAGTCAACTTTTTTAACTTTTTAAAGGTAATATCACAAGAACCAATAGCAACACTATATTTAATGGAGAATTTTAGGTATTTTCCCTATAAAATTGGGAGCAAGAAAAGGAAGTCACCATTAGCAATACAATTTTTAACATAGTACTAGAAGTCCTAGCTAACACAATAAGGAAAGAAACAAGGAAATAAGAGAAATAAGATATTCTGAAAAAGAAACAAAAACTGTCATTATTTGCAGACAGATGTAAAAGGGAATTCAGCAAGTTTAGAGGGTTCAAGATCAATAATAAAAATCTACAGGATTTTAGTATCGTAAAGATGTCAGTTCTCCCCCCCCCCCACATTAATCTATAAATTCAATATGATCTCATTCAAAATATCAGCTGGAATTTTGAGAAACTCTATAAACATTTGAGATCTTATATGAAAAATTAAACACCCACAAATATTTAAGACAACCCTAAAAAAAAGAAGTTTAAATGACAGAAGCAGAGAGTTACTCTATCAGATACTAAAAACAGTCATAATGCCTTAGCAATAAAAACAAGGTGATATTGGCACAAGAACAAAATATGGACAATGGAACAGCATTGCTCCATTGAGAACAATGGTAGTTGAGAGAGAGAGCCATGTATGTATGAGAACTTAATGCATGATAAAGATGGCAGCACAAATGAAAATGGAAAGAATGCTGTTTACTGAGTAACGTTGGGGCAAGTAGCTCAGCACATAGAGGAAACTAAAACTGGATCTCTACTTCATATCTCATTCAAAGCTGGAAGGTGGATGGATTAAAGATTTCAATGTAAACAGTATATTTATAAAAGTTAAGCAGAAAAAAACTGTAGGGGAATATCTATGTAGCCTGTGTGTGAAGGATTTCTTAAAACTTCCAAAGCACGAATTATGACCCAAAAAAAAGTTTTCCATGAAAATTAAATATTTTTCTCTTCAACAAAGGGTATCACAAAGTTAATAAAATTAGGAGAATATATTTACAACATCTCAACGCCCCCCAAAAAAATTCCATCTGAAATATATAAGGAACTTCTGCAAGTCAACATTAAAATACACACACACACACACACACACAGAGATCAATTTGCAAATGGGCAAGGGATAGGAACACACAATTCACAGGGAGGAAACCTAAATGACCATCAAATATATGAAGCCATGCTCAAAATTAGTAGTAATCAGAAAACTGTAAATTAGAACAACAAGATGTCATTTTATACCAATTAAAGTAGCAAGAATTAGAAAGATGGTTAATGCCAGTGTTAGTGAAGGTGTGGGATCATAAGAACCCTTGATCTCTGTGCAAGGGTTTTCAGTAAAGCATGGCTTGAGATGGTAAGCAGTTAGATATCATCCAAGTGCCCATCAATGGGAAAGTGGATAGGCAAACTGTGGTATGATATTTATTAAGGGGCTAATATCATTAGCATGATATTCTTTGCCTAAATGAATGTATTTCATGCAATAAGTTAGAAGCAGTAGTGTTTATATACATATAATAACAGGCATGGATCTGAAAACACAGTTCTGCTACATATATAACATAGTACAGTTTATGTAAATTTAAAATACATGTGTACAAAACAATAATGTACATTTAAAGATAATACATCCAAACAAAAAGATGCACATTAGACATTAGAATGGTTGCCTGTGGGCACAGAGAAGGAAATAGGGTAGGAGGAAATGAATGAATGAATAACCTTACGTGGACCGGTAACCATCTACCATGAATGGAGGGGTATGATTAACTTAACACTGATCCACAAAATTCTTAAATAAATAAGGATTCATAAGTACCTGTGTCAGATGGCATTCTTAAGGTAGATAAACAGTGAAGAGATAAGGCAGGGCAGTTAAGCATACAAGGCAAAATCAACCACATGTGGCAAAAAATGAAAGGTTGAAAAACTCTTGCTTTGATTAACGGTTCACACACTTGTCTAGTCTCCGGAACACTTTCTTCGGCAAGGCTAGAAACCCTGACAAGCACTGGCCTCACCCACTCCTGCTTATTCTCATTGCTCTAAATCCTTTCTGAGAGCCTGGGAAGATGGGCACCACTTTTCATGAGAGGCTGATGAAGACTACACAAGCAAATGGCGATTCATACCAGTAACATTATCAAGATCTGCCTCTCATAAAGTTTTGAAATCCTAAAGTCTAAAGAGGAAGCAAAAAAAGGTAAAACCTTTAATAGTGAAATTTGTGACACCAATGACGACTGCAATATCAAAAGAGCCTTATCCCTAGATTTGGAGTCCAACTTTCCCAAGACTCTTATTTCTCTTTCCCCTTCCCTTCTGCCATGCCCTGACACATTCAGAAAACTAGGCAGGAAGCAAAACTTATGTAACTTGTTTTGGCCTAAGAAGAGCTTCCAGTGGACCTGTGCATTGCCAGGGTTTTATAGCACTTGAAGAGCTATCACCTCCACTGCTCTGATGGCTGAGATCCTGGAAATGACATTTTCTCCCAGCTATCTCCTCCCCATTAAGGAAGCCCTTCAACTCCTGCTGTTCCCATGCGAATCCAGTCTTGATTATGTATCGCACTGTTTCCCACAAGTCTAACCTATGTAGATTACCTGAGTCCCCTTGTCCTGTGGCTTCCAGTTGAGTTTGGCCAATCAGGAGCAATGGCAGAAGACTAGAGTGAAGGAGGAATTTCCCTAGTTCCCCTCCTGAACGGTTGCCGTAGGCTGGCTGTGTTTCCGGAAATCTTAACTATACTCAAACGACGCCCTCCAGAAACTTTGTCTGTCCCAAAGCTCAAGGAACCACTTGGTCTCCCCACTCCTTCAGACAGAGGGGTGGAACTGGAGCCCTACTGTTACTAGTTCCAGGGTAGTACACTGTCACTTATGGTTTTCCTACAGCCATACCTTTAAAAATGGTTCCTTTAATAAAAATCGCCTAAGATTATTCTAATGTAATCACGCCATCTATGCCCTACTACAACCAACCTGTTCCAAAAGGCTTAAAAATAAGTTCACCTTTCTTTAAGGATACTTTTTAGGATTCTGTAAACACTCAGAGTTTCCAATTTTGATGTTGATTAGAGGCTGTGAGCCAAAGTTATAAACAATATTGGTTCAAGACCCTGGTCTGGGATCACCCTAAATATGGTGACGGGACCTTTGTGAATGACTAATCAAAGCTTTCCTCAATTTGTTCTCAGAGGTATCATCATCCCCCTTGGGACATTTTTAGCAGAAACTACCCTCTGTGCTTTTATAGGTTTCATTACTATTCTAACAGTTTTATGTTTCACTGTTAAGACTTGAATAAAACTTTACCCATAAAAAGTAAATCATTGCAAATCTCTAGACAAATGGAATGGTCTCTGCATCATAATATTAATTTATATGGCATGTGTGGAATAACTTTCACTTGCAGATCATCTCCGATTAAAATGACTTACAGGGTTAAAGAATAGTTGGGGCAGGCTGAGAAGGAGCTAGTCTCGAAGACAGATGTACCAAATGGGTATGGATAAGCTAATACACTCCTGGGCAGCAGACAACTTGGAGGTGAAATACCACAGCTGTTAACTGCTAGAGCAAAGAGTCTCAATTTAAGAAAGAAAATAAAGAAAAATCACCTGCCCACCGGGCCTGCACAAGGGGAGCTTAGAAGGCACAGTACAATGAATACAATTAGAATCACTCAAGAGAGCTGTGAAGTTTCATCTCATGCAACTTAGCCTTGTCTTCTAACTACACTATAACTTAAGGCAAGGTATTGGGTGTTACTTTTTAATATATACTCTTCTCACTGTATACCCAGCTCAGAGACACACAGTTGTGGGGCAGATACACATAAGAGGCAGTGTTCAAGTGTACCTACAGGCCATTCGTTCAAAAAATGTGTCCTGCTATGTTCCTGGAACTGTCTGGGCACTGAGAGAGCAACAGTAAATACAACAGAGTTCCTACTCTTGCGAAAATTATATTCCAGTTGCCTGTGTTGTTGAGTGAGGTGGGGTAAAGAGAAATAGTAAATAATAAATATACAAAATGTCAGATAGTAGAAAGGATTAAGGGGGAAAAAATGAGCCAACCGGGAATAATGGAGAATGCTATTTTAGAAAGTTTGGACAAGGAAGCCAGTAGTTAGGAAAGATAGACAAATCAAGATAAGGTCCTCTCTGCTAAGGAAAGCATTCACATTTCTTAATAGAGTTGGGGCTAATTAAATAGTGTAGACTGGGTAACCACAAGTAGACCAGACTTTGGCCTCTCCTAAAATACCTCCTGCTACTGAAGAAAGCAGCCTAGCACCTATGGTGTCTTGAAGAGAACAGTGCACTGCCAGCACCATCCCCCACGAGCCTGATTCTACAAACTCTTTTGATCCTGAGATGCAATGATGGATAAAGCTCTGTAGGAAGGGATCAAGAGAAAGGTAAGTGACAGGTACCAAGTGAGTCCAACAGACTATAAATCTGTCACAAGGAAAAAAAGGATAATAAGAGCTTACTCCCACTATCTGGAAGTAAAGTGTTCCTGTGAAACCTTTTCTACATCAAAACGGCATAAAGCAAAGAAGCAATTACCTTAGGACACATCTTGCTAATGGATGCACAAAATAAACTGAGATAAAGTACAGATGCTTGCAGACACAGTTCAGAGCTTGGCGTCTTGTTGCTGACATGCTGACTGTAGTTCCAGGGGAAGGACCTTGGCAGTGCCACTCTCCCTGCTTGGCGCACACTTTGCCTCTATAACAACTCTCTGAAAAACAAACACTAAATGCTATTTTTGCTTTTTGCCTTTTTTTCATAAAAGTGAAAATCCTCCTTGGATTTCTTTCTGTTAATGAAAACCGGTACTAATATAGCGCCTTCGTAAAAGCAAAGAGTGGCATAAAGGGAACTTTCAAAAAGTGGAGGATACCTGTCTCTGCAAAGCTCTAGCCTCCAAGGAAATCCTGGTGATTTCCTTTTCAGATTGCCTTTGGAAGTAATTAAACATCAAGACATCCTTTGGGGGTACAGGGAAGCTAGCCTTGGCTTCAAGTCATAGACGGTAGACCCTGAGACACTCATTAACTGCCTTATCTAAGGTTAACTATGACTAGCAGAGGCAAAACATAGGGTTGGGGTATTTGAGTACATTATTAAATGCAAAACACATACACATAACCAAGACTACTACAGGGAAAATGAGAGATTTCTGCTTGGACTGTTTAAACTGATCACATGTACCCAATAATTATTTCCCTCTCCCCTTCAGTATGCTTATAAGGTCTTGCCACAGATCATTAATGCACATTTTGAGAGCTGGTATGCCAGGGTTGAAAGTGCATAGGCCATTCAAAGGAACACATATTTTATGAGAACACAGAAACTATATAAATATATAAGTACATACACATGAACTGATTTGAATTGTTCCCTAAAGGAGTGGCTGGGCCTGAGTAAAAGGCAATAAATAAGTAAATGTAGGTATGAAAACCGGTTTGGATTGAAGATAATAGTGTATATAATGAAAACAACCCTTGGTACCCAAGGTAAAAATCAAACAAACATACACCCTGTCTCTGAGAGTTGAGCAGACCTGTCTTGAATGTTGGCAAGTCCTTAACTTTTCTGAATCCCAATGTCCTACTCTGAAAACCAGGGATAATAATATAGACAGGCACATCATTCATTTTCAAACTTACGGCACATGGGAAGGACGTTATGGTAGACAGCACCCAGTTCTTGCCAATATGCAGTTATCTTTTCCTTCCCAGGCACATGGAAGATTACAAATTTCAGCCACCTTAAAGTTTGCAAGATCATATCATATGGTAAGTGACTCAGGCAGAATTTTAAAAAGGCTCAAACTCTCCAGCTTCCCTCTTGCCCTTTGGTGGAGAGTTTAGAAGCCATGGGTTGACATGATAGGGGCCTAAAGATTGGAGCAGCCTGGATGGATGGATGGATGGATGGATGGATGGATGGATGGATGGATGGATGGATGGATGGATGGATGGATGGATGGATGGGTTGGTGGATGGGTGGATGGGTGGGTGGGTGGGTGGATGGGTGGGTGGGTGGGTGGATGGGTGGGTGGGTGGGTGGGTGGAGGAGTGATTGGATGGATGGGGACAGCTTCCTGGATAGCTGCTGGGAATCATAGTAGATTTTGCAGGAGCAAGAAATAAATTTTTGCTGCTAAGCCCCTGAGATTTCGGGTTGTCTGTAACTGCAGCATAGTTTAATCTAACCTGATTTATACACATGTAGTAATCATTAGTATCCTTTCTCATATAGCCAGGAATGCCTGACCCCAGATCCTGCAGGACATGAATGGTAGGAGGATTCAAGCATTGACCTACTGGCCTTTTGAGCTTTTAATGTGAGGTTAAGGGCTGGGCATGAAGAGCTGGGAAGGAGAAATAAGCCATGATCACTACTGGGATTCAGAAAGCTCAGCTCATGAATCACTGTAAATCTGACCGGCCTGCCTCTGGGAGGGAGCTTACCCTAATCCTTGACACTCTTCCCTAGATCATCCAACACCCTGTGCATTCTCCCCCAGGAGCCACTAAAGCCCAGAACAAATCCTCTTACGGGAAGCTCTTACAGTAGCCCTTCCCCTGCCTCAGAGTAACAGGAGCTGTCTGTTATCTCTAGCTGAAAAGTTAAAGTATTACTTGGCCAAAGCCAAAAGGTAATACAATTCTATAACCCTGTGATTTCATCTATTACTTACTGTTTGGGGAGAAGACAATAAATAAAATATCTGTGCATGTAATATCTCCTTTTCCCTCTGGGGACTCACATAAGTTCCAAATTTCTAAAAAACCTCAGTGAAGCAATGTTTGCCAACAGTCCACCAGCTTCTTTACGACTCTCTCATTAACCTTTTCAACCTTCCAGTGTCTGTTTCTTGGGTCTGGTCACGTCTACTTAATAATGTTGGTACAAACTATCGCCATAGACTAAAATAACAGAACGGCATGTCCTCACACAAAAGCAAACAGTGTGTCAGTCCCTGTGTAATTATAGGACTATGAAACATCAAGAGTAGGCCATAAAATAAAGAGGGGCTATACGGATGACAATATAAGTCCGAGGAAAACTGATCTTGGTCATTCTATCTGGCAGCTGGTTCCCCACTCCAAGACCTCTCTGTTCACTCCCTCCCAGCTGTCTTCAGTAGAAAATGCAGAAGCCAAGAACTGTGCTGAGAGGAAGAATCAAAAATCAGGAGAACCAGGTCCTCACAGCTTTGCAACCTTCTAACTTTCGGAGGTTCCGGTTGCCCCAGAAAGAGTAAATGGATCTTGAGGATGTCGGGCAGCCCAGGTGGTGACAAATACTTGTTGTTAGGAAGTATAGCCTGTCTGTCACCTGCCATCTCCACCTCTCCTCACCTAGTGCTCTGGCTTGGGCTCGCTGCATCATTTCTATAATATGAGCCAGAGGAACACTAGGCCTCAGGCATTTTCATTTCCTAAAGACAATTCGTGAAAGGTCATTAAGATTCCAGGTAACAGTCAACCTGGGGTGGTTCTTTTCAATGTCGTCTGCCCGGTCTTGATCTCTCGGTCCTTCTGCCTTCTCATTGCTCCCATCAAAACAGAAGAGGATTCTATAACGTTTTAAGTCTTTTACAACTTGACAAAAACACCTTCATAATAATGCATTAGTTTCCCTAGGCAATTTAACCTCTTATCTTTAATTGTGGAATTAAGGATTTTATCTCCCATGAAAGGAATTTCATGTACCAACAAAGCAGTGTGCAGGGTAGAGGTGGAAGGGAGCCTCCTTGGGCTCCTAAAAACCATGCTCAGTCTTGGGGGACCCAGAGCAGATGCTATATCAGGAATGGAAGTTCAGAGGAGATGGCCTAAGTCAGAGAGCCCTGATTCTCCGTGACTGCTCTGTTCCCTTGCTCACTTGGCTGTCCTCATGTGCATGTATCTGGGCTGCTCCCTAAGAAGCTATTTTCTGCAGTGGTTGCAAGGGGGAAAAGTCTGGAATTGCTGGTTTCTTGCACTGCAGCCTCTGGGCCTGGAGCCTGAGGTGTCTGAGCCCTCTTCCCCGCCTTTGGTCTTCCCGGACTCGTTCCCAGGCCCTGGGACTACACAGTCTTTCTGTCCCTTCCTCTCACCTCCCTTGAGCCACCATCAATGACCTGTTTGTGCTCCTTCACCAAGTTCCCCTCCGCCCCCCACGCTACTGCCACTTTCCCTCTAGAAAGACTGTCCACTCCCTCCATGCAGAGTTCTCTGCCATGAAAGATTTAGCAAAGGGACGCCTGGGAATGTGGGAGGAGAGAAGGAGCTAGAAACTTACTATTGCTCAACAAATACCAGTTCCAGACGTAGGAGAACCTAGGGGATCACAGAGGGAGCTTCAGCCATGGAAGGGTGAGTAGAAACAGCAGAGCTATGGGACCTGATCTAGGATATTTATCACTGCCTGTGCAAGTCCTCGCACATGTATGTGTGTGTGTGTGTGTGTGTGTGTGTGTGTGTGTGTGTGTGTGTGTGTGTGTGTGTGTGTGTGTGTGTGTGTGAGAGAGAGAGAGAGAGAGAGAGAGAGAGAGAGAGAGAGAGAGAACATGAGGGTGTTGAGGGAAATTGACATCTTTGACGATAATTACAGTTACCAAGAAACTTTAAAAATGAGAAAAAGAACTGAAACTTTGGCTAGCTAAGAGTAATACTAATTACAGCCTTTATGCAAATTAAGTCTAATTATCCTGCAACATAATAATAATATGTCTATCACTATAATGTGTCAGATTTTCTTGTAAATTTTCCATAACAATTCTGAGTTTTCTTCATGTACTAGAGTTGTGGATGTAAAAGGACTGTAAATTAACAGAACTACATTGTCTTCTCAAGTCCTGTGCCCGTATTTCTACATGATTGTCTGTCGTTTTCCTTAATGGTTTTTAAATGGTCTTTATGCATTGAGGAAAGAATTCTTTTATCTATCACATGTGCTGCAAATATTTTTTCCAGTTTGGAATTTGTCTTTTAATTTTGATGGTGTATTAGAATATACAGAAGAAACTGGTCTGATTACATCCTTTATAATCATACTTCACGTGCTCACTTTCCAAGCAGCATACTCGCCTGCTCACAATTTTTTTAAAATATAGAAAAAGTACCCATTATAACTAACTGCTGAAGCCTGAAATTCCTTTGAACAGGAAATAATCTTTCATTCCACAATTAGAGATATAATGTTTACAAATGCACAGGCCTTAGAGATAATACATTGGTGTGTTTCAGGTAAATGTTTATGATGACAACAGCCTTGCCTGTGTTTATGGGGTGGGTTTCATTTAGAAAGTGGTAGAGCATTCAGTGCCAGAATATGTGTTAGGAAGTGCAGCCACTAAGGAAAGTTCCAGAGACCAAGAGTGACCACCTCCTAGAACCTCCCCTGACCCTCCAGGTCAGAGTTAGATGCCTCTTGCCTGCCGTCCCACAGCACTTGTGTGTGTCCTTGTCATATCCCACTGACCTCATAGTCATATGACAGCTGTTTACTTCTCTGTCTTGCTTTCTTCACTGTTAGGTGCTTGGAGGGCAGGGGTTGCATGTAACAAGCTCACCATCATATCCAGGGCACCATGCCCCATAGGTTCTTAATAAGCCTTCACTGTATGAATGAGTAAAGGAATCAATAAACCAATGCTATTCTTTTCCTCGGGGCTTACATGACTGGATCACTACGTCTGTCTTAGAAAGATGGGAAGGGACTGGATATTAAATGAGAGGACTCAAGCTGGGAAGATGATCTGCTACACGATGACCAGCACTCTTGCAGGATCCAGCCCCAAAAAGCCCAGAAATAAATATCCCAAAGAACTCCACTCAAAGACCATGGCCTCCCTCCAAATTCAGATTCCAGTGTACCAAGGTAAATGTGGAGAATGCCTCCCCTCTCCCTTCCCAAGAGACACAGAGTTCCTGAACAAGCTGAGATCCTCTAGTGCCTCTGGGCTAAACCCTGAGGAAGGGGCAACTGGGTTTCTAGGAGCTGCCCGGAGGAAAAGAGTTCGTGCAACAGGGGACCTTGTCTGAGCTGACCTCCTTTAGTGCTCTCCTGGGTATTTTATGATTGATCTCGCTTGAACCTCTTTACTTGCTTGGAAGTTTGCTGAGCTTTCAATCCTCCTTTAGCTGACCTCAGATAATACCACATCCTGCTCTCTGTTCCTGTGACCCTCTGCAACGGGTCTCAGAGCCCTTCTAGATGGTATAGGCCATGCTCAGCCCACCACCAGGGCTGACCTCTTTTCTGGCCTTCCTGGCAAGTTCAGTCTGACAGACCCTGGGTTCTGCCTAGTTCTGGTACCTTGTACAGACAGGCACTTTCCCATCCTCTGCTCCACGCTCTGTAAATAGACTCAAGCCCTGACCAAAGACCTTTGCCTGCTCATGCTGAAACCGCCCTGTGCAATGTCAGCTCTTCCTAGCCAGGTCTGTGCACGGTCATCACACTCTAGGGGTTGTTTGCTGTTCTAGTTTCTTCTTACCTCCAATACTGTGTGTGCATCCCAACCTGCTTACCTCTGTTTGCAAACTCCTGTTGCCCACGTACTTTAACTTGGGTTTCTAGGTTCCCATTGTCCTAGCGATGGGTTGGACTCTGCCTCCTGGTTACTCGGTGATCGTTTCTCCTGAAAACCATCCAGCTACCTCTCAGAATTCAGGACTGAGCCCTGCCCTTGTAGCTGATAACTGCAGGCACCTTTAAATGGTGCCAAAGCGCCCTCCCCACTGCCTGAGCCTCTTGAATCACTTTCTCCATCTCTTCCCCACCTCCCATCAATAAATTCGCCCATCTTCTCATTTTTTCTTCTAGGACCCTACTCTAATATAACTGCAGAATCACAGAATTTTAGGTATATATGATCTAACCATAAAATGGGAACATAAAGATCTCTACCAAAGTGTAGGAAAGTCAGAGGATGCTTCTTGTAAGAGGTGGGGATTTGGGGTTTTAGGATCCCCTCCCTTATTGACAGGTCCCTTCTCTTCTCTATAGCACCCTGTCCCCTACATCCTTCTAAATATCAGCTCCACTCTTCATGAGCTATTTGATCCTGGGCAACTATCTAACCTTCTTTGTGCCTTTGTTTTCCCATCAGCAAAGTGGGATTATATTGTACCTTTTTCAAAGGCTTGGCCAGAGGATTAATGAGATAATCTTATGGGGATCAGTTAGCATGGTTACCTGGCACTCAATAAATGTTAGCTCTTATTATCTCTTTAAGCCTTTATATCTCTTATTCTTTAAGAAAATCAGTCCAAATCAATCCCTCTATTAAGTAATACTGAAGGACAATATATTTTACCTCTCCCAGGTAATATAACTGTATTTAGGCTGAAAGGATATTTTCATCCAATGAAAGGTTGTACCTGGAGAATCCCAAGGTCCTGGCAAATGGAGAATGGAAGTGTTTTAGGGTAAGTAGGATTCCTAGATCCCCGATATCAAGTAAAGCAGGTAGTTGCTCCAACAGGTGGAGAAAGACTTAGGCTTGTTGTCTAAATTCCTTAAAGCCCTAAGCCTAGAAAATGACAACCAGGGCTTATTTCCACAGCTCTATTAGAAAAGGGGCTTATGACAGATCATTTTATTTCCCCTGTTCATACCATATAGTCCATTTCTTCATAATTTTGCTTAAAAGAGTTAAAGCATGACCTAACTTAATTTAAATACCTAAACAATCAGGCTATTTAACTACTGTAGTAATGTTTATTTTTCCAACTTTTGTAGATTTTTTCCTATGTCCAGATCGATTCCACTATTCTGCTAAACACTGGCATCAGCTTTGGCAGACACTTATTACAAAGATGTTTCTAGCTTTTCCAAAGGCTGATATTTTTCCTAGTTTATTTCCTAGTTTATTTAAATTCTACACAAACACCAAAAACCCTCCTAAAGCGAGCGCCATCCTGAACTGCCTTCCAGTTTTGATTAGCAGGGCTATTTCCTAATGGAAAGCCAAAGCTTTCCATTCCTGTTTTTTATCAAACACTCCCTTGGAGGAGTCTTCATTGCCTTTTAATTGTCCGAGTTTATTTTCATTCCTCTTATTAGAGTTGGCAGAGGGGGCGAGGGAGAACCTAGCTATACCTCAACAACCTTCAAAGTCTTCTTTAATCTTATAATCATCTTCATCCATCAGCCTCTCTGTTCCTTTAACTCTATTTTTTCTTGGTTATTCAGAAAAGCCTTTCTCATTCTCATTTGCTCACATTAATTCACCCTGCTCTTTGGCTGCCCTAACTTGAGTTGCACATTCTCATTTGATTCCCTCCTGTCCCTTTCCTTTCCAAGTCAGGGTTTTCTTAGCTCATAGGTTTTTAAGCCACCCTTTGTAAATCCACTTTGCAAAGAACAAGCAATCTCTAATCTTCTTTTCCAGAGCAATTGTAATCCACTATGCTTTAATTATAGTGTCTATTCAGATGTTCAAAATTCCATCTAGTTATAGATTTTAATACTTCTTCCCTCTGCACCATACTTATTGGGTTAATTCCCCAAATGTGCTTTTTTTTTTTTGAAGTTTAATACCCTAGGTCTTTGAAGATGCTGCTTACTTAAAGAATTCAAGAAGATCATGATTACCAGTAACAAGGAAGCTGCCTTGGCTTTAACTATATAATTCAGCTATTGCTAATCCTAGGGCCTCTAGTGCTGTTCCACTGTTAGCTTGAGTCGCCAGCATCTCAGTCAAAACACTGTCTTCTCCCTCCCCTAGGACACAATGATAGGTGTGCTTTTGCCTATAACCTATGGAGTGCTACACCTGGGGAGTTTCAAAGGAAAATAAACAAATTTAGTAAGGACTGCCTTTTTTTATTATTGTTATTGTTCACTCTCATCATGGATGATTGGTGATAAGTTGGAGTAATTCATATTATGTATCTGGACCTTCATTTCTATATAAGTGAAGTAGGGAAGGAGAGCTAGGTGGTTTCTAAGATACCTTCTAGCTCTTGTAAATGCCACAGCTTCTGTGATTCTAATTTTTTCTCCAAAATTGTGGAGTTGTATTGCTGGTACTTTAATCTGAACTATGGAACACTTTATTGTTTAAAAATAAATATTTTATTTTAGATATGTTAAGTAGTTAAACCCATCTTACCTTTTTTAACAGCTTTATTAAGGTAAAACTGGCAGGCAATAATATGCACTTATTTAAAGTATATAATTTGATAAACTTTGCCAGATGTATATACTCATTAAACCATCACTTCAAACAAGACAATATCCATCATCCCTACTTTGAGATTAGTTGAGTATCCCTTATGATTCCATATTGCCTAACTTGTTGGATTTCTAACTAGAATTCTTTGTAGTATTATTTCAGGGGTGGCTCTAAGGTTTATGTAATATACATCTTTAACTTATCACCATCTACCTTCAAGTAATATTAAACCACTTCATATATATTAAAAGAACCTAACTACCTTCAAGTAATGTTATACCAATTCATATATATTAAAAGAACCTAACAACCACAATATTTCATTTTTCTCTCCCAGTCTTTGTGATATTTTCACACATTTTGCCTCTATATATGTTATGAACTCCAATATACATTGTTATTATTTTTGCTCTGACCATTTTCTTTTAAAGAAATTAAAATAATCGTTTAAAGTCTTATATTTACCCACATAGTGACCATGTCCAATACTGTTCATTCCTTTGTGTAGATCCAGATTTCCATTGTATCATTTCCCTTGTGCCTGAGGATTTCCTCTCTGTATAAGAATGTGTTAGTAACTAGTTTTTTTCAGTTTGTGTATATCTGACAAATCTTTATTTAGCCTTGGTTTTGAAACATTTTTGCTGGGTATAAAATTGTAAGCTGACAGTTGTTTTCCATCAGTTCTTTAAAAGCTGCTTTAGTTTTTCCTCTTGCATGTTTGATGAGAAATCTATTGTCATCCTTAACTTTTTTCTTCTATACATAAGGCATGTTTTTTCTCCAGCTGCTTATAGGATTTTTCTCTTTATCACTGATTTATAAACAATTTGATTATGATGTGCTTTGGTGTATTTTTATTCACATTTCTTGGGCTTTTGTTGAAACTTGGAATTATGGGTCTATAGTTTTCATCAAATTTGGACAATAGTTGGCCATTATGCCTTCAAATTCTTTTGGTGCTTTGTTCTCCTCTCTTTAAGGACTCCAGTTACATGTACCCTAGGACACTGGAAGTATACCACAGTTAACTGATGCTCTATTATTTTTTCCCATCTTTTTTTCTCTGCTTCATTTCTAATAGTTTCTACTCTGTCTTTTCATGATCAATAACATTTTCTTCTGCATTGTCTCATCTGCCATTAGGCCTCTCTAGTGTATTTTTCATCTCAGAAATTGTGGTTTTCACCTCTAGAAGTTCTTTTTTATATTTTCCATTATACAATCCTTAATACACTCAATCTTTTCTCTAGCTTGAGCATACAGAACATTTCTGTCTAATAATTTTGTCATCTATACCATTTCTGGGTTGGTTTTGACTGATTTTTCTGAGTATGGATCATATCTTTTCTTGCTCCTTTGCAGACCTGGTAATTTCTTATTGAATGCCAGAATTATGAATTTTATCTTATTGGGTGTTGGATATTTTTGTACTTCTATTAATATTTTTGAATTTTCTTCTGCTTCACCATTAATTTACTTCAAAACAGTTTGATCCTTTCTGGCCATTTTTTTAAGCTTTGTTAGGTAGAACCAGAGCAGTGCTTAGTCTAGGACAATGTCAACCCACTACTGGGGCAGGATACTTCTGACTACTCTTCCTGATATCACATGAATTATGAGATTTTCCACTCTGGTGGGAACAGTTTGTGTGAGTTTTGGAGATTGTTCCTTCTAATCATTTCAAGTTATTCTTTTCCCAGCTTCAGGCAGTTTCCTTATAAGCATGTGCTGACCATTATCTACTTGAAGACACAAGGAGATTCTCTGCAGATCTCTGAAGCTCTCTATGCAACTCTCTCCTCAGAACACTCTACCCTGCAAAACTCTAGCCACATTGGCCTCCCCAGGCTCCCAGTTCTGTCTCCTCAATCCAGGGAGACCACCAAGATTTTCCTGCATTTACCCATCCTATGCCATGACCTGAAAGATCTCTCTTGGTAGTACACTGAGATAATCATGAGACACAAAATTTGTTTTCTATCTCTCAGGGATCACTGTTCTTTTTCTCTGATGTCTAACATCTTACAAACAATTGTTTCATACAAATTACCCAACTGTTTAGTTGTTCCACGAGAGTGGGCAAATTTAGCCTCTGTTACTCCATCTTGGCCAGAATCAGAAATCACCCACCTTACATTGAACTGCTATAAAACCCCCATTTGGATGAGTATCCTTCTAAGTATTTAATGACTATTTGTCATAGATCACCTATTTGCCTTCCAATACTATAACTTAAGTCATTCTCAACAATCTTCCTTGGCTCTGCACCTAAATATATATTTAGGTTTACTGTTTCATTAACTGTTTTCTTTTTCCTTCAGTAAACAGCTTCACTGAAACATTATGAATGCTTATTGCCTTTTTTTCTAACGTGGTTCCCACTATTTCTAATCACACTACTTACAGAAGTCTAAGTAGAGGCAATCTCATCAGTGTCAGCTTAGATTCAGTCTCAAAAACCCAGAAGAAATGGTTCAGTCATTATGATGGCTTCATATGAAACCATTTTACATGTTTCATATTTACTCATTTGGTGATGACTTTCAAGGACAGGGAAAGATTTTCTTCTGAAAAGAAACATCAGCCTTTGAGCATAAGAGAGAAACCCTCTCTCCTAAGTATTCACTGTTTCCAAAGTATGATCTGGTCTTGATTTCCCAACAATGCCACAACTGAATTGTAATGATTTATGCAAAAGTGGTTCTTATTTCTTTAGCTCCCTTCTGTTCATTGTATATCTTCCTATTCCAGCTAATATTTAATGGTTGACACACACACACACCCCTACACACACCTACCTACACACACACACACACACACACACCCTTATCTAGCCCTCTGTTCATGCCAATACAATTTCTCAATTTATTTTTCCATGCACTATAATAATAATTTTTTAAAAAAACAAATGCTACAGATACCAGAATTGAGGTCATAGGAGAACCCATTCAGTTGAAATCCTGTTGATAGACAATAAAGCACCTTGCTCCCTAGGGAAGAAAGGTGCTATAAAAACCCAGAATGTTGTTGCCACAGTTAGACCAGCTCTATAGTACACAACAGAGCCAGAGATATTTTCTTTAATCTAGTTCCTGTGAACTCACCACGTCCCCTTAATTTTAAATCAGGTGACAGAATAAAAAGTTTTCTTTCCGAATCCGGTCTTCCCAGTTGGCCTGTCCTCCATGCTGACATGCCACTGTTTTCTGTTCTCCCAGCAGCAGGGCAGCAGACACTATGGATGAGACCCACGCTGGCAGCCTGTCAGGACCCCGAGGGCCCAGCCTTGTCATTCCCGAATAGAGGGAACTGAGCTGCCCACTGGTTCTGAGGCTCAGCACTCACTCCCTGTGCGTTGTCGGGGCGACTGGGGTTGGCCAGACCCTTTCTGAACTTAGTTGCCCAGAGACATAGAAGGATCACACTGGCCCACGAAGGGCCCATTTCTCCCAGATCCTCTCCCTCTCGGGCCTACTAGAAAATGAGAAGTTGACAGACCTCAAATTTTCTGGAAAGCCATTTTCCGCCTGCAAGGCTGGACTCCCACAAACTAACACAGCCAATCTTACGAGACAAGCCTTCCAGACAACGTTTGCAGGGGCGAGTGACAAATGTCGTCTCCTTCCTATTCCCTGGAAAAGTGCACTGGGTATTAGAGAAACGCCAATGACCTTTTGGAATAAAAATGACCTTATATGGTTCTTCTTTAATTAATAACAAATTTCCTCCACTCAGAAAAACAGAGCCTATATTTGAGTAACTCTTTCTGTTTACTTTATTTAGGAAATATGACTCAGGCCCCTGTTCTGTGCCAGGCACCATGTTAGGAGGTGGACATATGGAGGTGAGCCAGGCAGATGTGGCCCAGACTTCTCAGGGCTCACGGTCTGTTGAATTCATACGAGTCAAAAGCGCTTGCTATAATGATGAAGGACTACATGACAGATGAAGCACAGGATATAGACACACACATGAGGGGTGCTGCATCCAGGCTATGAAAGTCCAAGGGAGACATCCCTGAGGAAGTCATACCAAAGTGGAAACCTGCAAGATAAGGGAAATCACAGACTAAGGGAAGTGGTGTGGGAGAGACGGAGGAGAAGAGTGCCCAGAGTCAGAGGGACCATCGGGAAACAAGAAAGAGCTCTGTCAGTGGTTGCTCTAGACTGGAGTCCAGTGTGGGCTTGAGCGGGAAGGCAGGATATAATGAGTGGAAAGGCCTGAGGTGTCAGCAGGGGCCCGACTGAAGGCTATGGGATCTTAAAATCCAAAGTGTTTGGACCTTAACCTGGTGACAGCAGGGTACCACTCAAAAGTTTTAAGCAGGAACCAACAGGATGCAGTTCACATTTCAGAATATCATTCGGGTTGGGAGAGCAAGGGGTACAGGGAGCAAGGCTGGAGATAAGGAAAAGAATTAGGATTATTGTCACCTAGGCAAGAAATGACTCTGGTCTGAACCAAGTGAGTGGCTGTGGAGTTTTGGAGAAGTAGATACATTTTAGAAATATAGATGAGGTAGACTCAACAAGAATACAGGAGTGACTGAGGGCAGAGGTTCAGGAGGGAGAGGTGGGACCTAAGAAGATGCTTTCACTGAGGGGATGGCAGGGCCCTTTGATAAGACAGGAAACGTAAGAGGGGACAGGGTCCAGAGTTGGGACCAAGTTTTTCTGTTACCAACTTGGTTAAAGTACCTATGGGAAGTGAGGGAGGTGGAGAGGTCAGATGGCCTCCCCGAGAACTGTGCCCGTCCTCACCCGAGAGCGGGTAGGTGCCAAGGCGGATATTATAAAACAGAGAAGCTGAGGCATGACACGGAAAGTGGATTTTCCTCAAGGACTCACAAGAAGTTCATGGTTGGGTCCCCAGTTTCCAGTGCAGAGCGCCAACTTTCTGACCTGGCATCCTTTAGAAGGGAATCTCTGATTTTCCAGGACATGTCAGGTAGTAGTTTGGAATAGATTCAGAGGCCCCAGAGCTAGAGACATAGTTCAAATAAGTCAAATAGATCAATAACTCATGTGGAAGGACAGAGTACTGAGGGCCAGCTTGTTAGCTTCAGGCCTGATATGTGCCAGTGAGTGCCCTTGCTCAGCGAGGTGGGGAAGCTGAAGGCTGATCCCACAAGCCCTGGAGGCTGCACTCGGCCCTCCTGCCACTCCCTCTGTCCTTTGCTGCTCCTGCCGAGGATGCAGAGACTCCTGGTCCTCTGAATTCCTCCACCTGTTATCAGTGCTGTCTCCTCCTCTAGATATGGTCCTCCTCTTTTGGCCTCTCTCCTGTTTTTCTTACCAAAACATTTAGTGAAACACAAATGTGAATACGTATTTAGGTGCAGAGCTAAGGAAGATTGTGGAGAATGACTTGAAGTTGTAGCATTGGAAGGCAAATGGGTGATCTATGGCAAAGAGTCATTAAACACCTAGAGGGATGCTCATCCAAATGAGAGTTTTATAGCCGTTCAGGTGAAGGTGGATGATGTCTGCTTCTGTGTGCCATGCAAATTACAAGAGATCCGCTTCCTCAGCAACCTGAAAAAATGCTGTGCCTCCTTCAATCCCAGTCCTGGCTGAGGGCTACAAACAGATGCTCTAGGACTCCATGGCCACCCTCTGTCCTCTAAACCTGCAAATGTTGAATAATTGAGCTATGATTTTGCTAAGGAACTATCTATCATTCCACACAGGCACATCAGACTGTAGAATCAATGCTTTTACCCGTAGAGCTGGAAATGTAAATAGAGAGAGAAAAATGACTGTGTTAGTGAAACGCTCCATAGGACCTCTAAGGACCTAATTATAAATGGACATTAAATATTTAATCTCATCTTTAACCCTTGAGGCAGAGGCCCACGGTGGGCCTGACTTACTCCAAGGGCAAAATTCCACAAGGTTTTCCCAGGTTAATTTCTCTCCCATGGGCAGTTTAGTCTTACTGTCGAAATACACCCCTTGGGACTTCCCTGGTGGCACAGTGGTTAAGAATCCACCTGCCAATGCAGGGGACATGAGTTCGAACCCTGGTCCAGGAAGATCCCACATGCCATGGAGCGACTGAGCCTGTGCGCCACAACTACTGAGCCTGCGCTCTAGAGTCCACAAGCCACAACTACTGAGCCTGTGAGCCACAACTACTGAGCCCATGTGCCTAGAGCCCGTGCTCCATAAGAGAAGCCACCACAATGAGAAGCCTGTGCACTGCAACAAAGAATAGTCCCCGCTCGCCGCAACTAGAGAGAAAGCCTGCGCGCAGCAACGAAGACCCAGTGCAGCCAAAAATAAATAGTTTTTAAAAATTAAAAGAAAAAGAAACACACCCCTTTTCTTCCCACTTATGAAAATAAACTTCCTCCTACCCTCACCCACAACTTCCTTTGGCTCTTCCTTCTTCCCGCTGAGTGTTTCCCAGTTTTAAAAATCAATGGTTTTATGTTAGCCCCCATTTTTATTAAACAAATAACAATGATAATGACAATAACTAACATCTACTGAATGCCTACTCTGTACCAGGCCCTGATGGATGATTTAGGAGCATTATGTATGTGATCTCATATAATCTTCCTAAAACCCTATGAGGAATGTTTTCTATTATTCCTGTTTCAAAGATAGAAAACTGAGGCTCAGAGAAAATAATTGGCCCAAGTTATATTGTGTGGAATTGGCAAAGCTGGGATTCAAACCAGGTCTCTGACTTCAAAGACCATGCTCATCTACTGTAGGATTTTTTTTTTATTTTAATAAAAATTAACTCTAGAACCCAAAGAAATCCTGCTGTGTAAACATCAGGGATGCAGACTAAACTTCAGTTCTCTCCACTATCACATGGGGAGATGTGTACTTCAAGGCAAAGGAGGCCATTTCCCAAAGTACAAAGAAGAGGTGGAAGCAATGTTGAGTACCTTGTTAAGTGGCAGGGGCCCCTAAGCACTTTATCCTATTGAATCTGCACAACCAAAAAGGCAGGATAGGAATCATTACATCAGTTTTTCCAATGAGGAATTTTAGATAACTTGTACCCATTGTCACAAACCAAGTGAGTTGTAGGGCAGAGTTGATCCTCATCCCTCTGTCTACCAAACCCAAGCATTTTCTTTCTTCTAACCCCAATTACCACCACACACAGATGGCAGAGACACTTTTCTCTTCATTAATTTCTACCAAATGCCTGATATGAAGGTCAGCAACATGTTACTACAACAAATGTGTGCCTCTGACCCTCTTAGGTGGTCTCACCACAACCTTGACCCTTGACTCTGTCCTTCATTTCCATTTATCCCAAGAGGCACCCACTTCATGAGGGCTGGGAGCTACGTCTGTCCAAATCTCAAAGAGTGTCACTTCCAGTGTGCCCCAATAAACACCATGCTCCTATCATACCAACCTTCCCTCAGATAACAACTATAAACTCTGGATAAAATCCAAAAAGGAAAAAAAAAATAACCTGAAGACTGGAAAGTGAAAAACAAAAGCAAGCAAATGCTACAGGGGCAGCAAGACTTCGAAGAAGGAAATTGCATGAAGTGAGTTTCCCATTTTTACAACTTTAAGAATGAGCTAGTAATATCAAGAGAAAACCATAATTCAAAAAAATACATGCACCCCAATGTTCACTGCAGCACTATTAACAATAGCCAAGACATGGAAGCAACCTAAGTGCCCATCAACAGATGAATGGATAAAGAAGATGTGGTATATCTATACAACGGAATATTACTCAGCCATGAAAAAGAAAGAAATATTTGCAGCAACATGGATGGACCTAGAGATTATCACACTAAGTGAAGTAAGCCAGACAGAGAAAGACAAATATCATATGATATTGTTTATATGTGGAATCTAAAAAAAAAGATACAACTGACTTATTTACAAAACAGAAATAGACCCACAGACATAGAAAACAAACTTATGGTTACCAAAGGGGAAAGGGTGGGGGGGAAGGATAAATTAGGAGTTTGAGATTAACATATACACACTACAATATATAAAATAGATAACCAACAAGGACCTACTGTATAGCACAGGGAACTCTACTCAATACCTTGTAATAACCTATAAAGGAAAAGAATCTGAAAAAGTACAGATATAGATTTAGATACAGATATGTATAACTGAATCACTGTGCTGTATACATACCTGAAACTAAACAACACTGTAAATCAACTAGACTTCAATAATAAAAAAAAAAAAAAAGAATGAGCCAGAATTTTATAAGGTAGTTTAAAGTAATCAAAACAGAAAAACAATCTTTCTGGCCTGAAGAACCAGAGGATAGAGTTTGGTGCAACTACAGCCACTAGAAAGAGGGAATCTCACAAACAAAAGATCCAGAGAGATGGGGCACCAAATCCTGTACATAAACTCTACCCTACTCAAATCTCTGGCTTGCCCTTGAACTATGCAGTGCCAGACAGACTCAAAAGCAGTTCCACTAAGGATAAAACGAGACCTGGCTGTTGGCCAACAGACAGAAATTTGCAGTTTAAATCCAACCAAATTAATTGCCTGCTAAAACAAAAAGTCAACATCCTTCAGAGGTATATGACTTAATTTGGAGTGTCCACAGCAAAACAGCCACAATGTTGTGGGTAAAATAAAAATTATTTGATGTTCTAAGGACCATGAAAATTTGAAAAGCAAGAGAAAAAGTTATCAACAGAGATTAACAAGTTGGCACAGATGTTGGAATTAGCAGAGAAGGATTTTTTATTTATTTACTTTTATTGATGTATAGTTAATCTACAATGTTGTGTTAGTTTCTCGTGTACAGCAAAGTGATTCATATATATATTTATATATATATTCATATTCTTTTGCATTTCCAACAGTAGGTCCTTCTTGTTTACCTACTTTATATATAGTAGTGTGTATCTGCTAATCCCAAACTCCTAATTTATCCCTTCCCCCACTTTCCCCTTTGATAACCATAAATTTGTTTTCTAAGTCTGTTCCTGTTTTATAAATAAGTTCATTTGGCTCATTTTTTTTAGGTTCCACATATAAGTGATATCATGTGATATTGTTTTTGATTACTTCACTTAATATGATAATCTCTAGGTCCATCTATGTTGCTACAAATGGCATTATTTCATTCTTCTTTATGGCTAAGTAATAGACCATTGTATATATGTGTGGGGGCGTGTATCTCCCACATCTTCTTTATCCATTGATCTGTCGATGGACATTTAGGTTGCTTCCACGTCTTGGCTATTGTAAATAGTGTTGCTATGAACACTGCGGTGCATGTATCTTCAAATTAGAATTTTTGTCTTTTCCGGATATACACCCAGGAGTGGGATTGCTATATCATATGGTAATTCTATTTTTAGTTTTTAAGGAACCTCCATACTGTGTTCCATAGTAACTGCACCAATTTACATTCCCATCAACAGTGTAGGAGGGTTCACTTTCAGAGGAGGACTTTAAAGCAGCTATTATAACTATGCTCAGCGATATGAAGTCAAATATGCTCACAGTGAACAAGAGATAGGAAATCTCGGCAGAGAAACTATTTTTAAAAACTTTAAATTCTGCACCAGGAAAAAAACAGATTCTGAAATTTAAAAAGTCACAGGATGGGCTTAACAGCAGAATGAGATGATGGAGGAAAGTCAGGGAACTTGAAGATAGATCAATAGAAATGATCTAATCTGAAGAGTATGGGGGAAATGATTTTTTTTTAAAAAAAAAGCTAGAGCCGAGGAAAATATCAAAACATCCAATGTATAACTGGACTGCCAGAATATGAGGGGTGTAACAATGTGGCAGAAGAAAAATGTTTGAGGAAATAATGGCCAAAATTTTCCCAAATTTGATGACAGATTTAAGAATCTCAGGACCCTGAGTAAAATAATTATACCCTGCCAAGGCATATCACCATCAACTGCAAAACTTTATGAGAAAACTTTGGAGGAAGACAGAGAGAAACAACACATTACATACAGAAGAACAAAAAATAAGAATTACCGTAGCCTTCCTGTTGAAAACCTTACAAGCCAAAGGATAATGGATCAACACTTTTAAAGTGCTCAGAGAAAACCGTTAACCCAGACTTCTGTACTGAACAAAGACACACTTCAAGAATGAGGCAAAATTAAGGCATTTTCAGATACTTTTTTAAAATGAGAACTCATCACCAGCAAATTTACACTATAATAAATGGTAAAGGAAGCTCTCTGGTCTAAAAGAAAATGATACCAGATAGAAACTCAGATCCTTAGGAAGGAATAAAGAACACTGGAAATAGCAAATATATACATAAATATAAAATACTATTTTCCTTTTAATTAAAAAACTAGAACATACAGGGTTATATAATTATAACACATAGTCTTATAGGGTTTATCTAGATTTAATATATATGACAACCATAGCAATAAAGGCATGGTTGGGGGAGGTAAATGAACCTATACAGTTGCAAAGTTTCCACATTTTACATGAATTGGTACAATATTAATTCTTACTTCATTGTGAAAAATTGAGAATTTATATTATAGTTCCTAGAACCACCACACCAAAAAAAATGTTTTTAAAATGTAATTTAACAGGTAAGTTAATGTGGCATTCTAAAAATTATTTAATTCAAAAGAAAGAATGAAAGGAGAAACAAAGGAACGAAAAACGAATTGTACAAGGAGAAAAATAATAAAAGGCAGACCAAAATCCAAACAAAAATTGCATTAAGCTTAATGGACTAAACACCTCAATATAAGTCAGAGATGGTAAGAATAGATTTAAAAAATCAACACCCAACTACATGTTGCCTATAAGAGATTCCACTTGAAAAAGAAGTAAGTAGATAGATTGAAAGTAAGTGGATGGAAAAATATATACTAGGCAAATAGTAATAAGTATGAAGTCCAGAGTGGTTATTTTAATATCTGATAAAATAGACTTCAAGATTAAAAGTAACATTAAAGATATAGGACATTTCAAAATGATAAATGGATCAATTTATCAAGATATAACAATAATCAATGTGGCATGTGCCTGATAGCAGAGCTATAAAAAATATAAACCCAAAATTTACAGAATTAAAGGAGAACTAGACAATTCTGCAACATAGTAGGATATTTTAACACACATCTCTCAACAGCCAATAGAACTCTTAAATGAAAAAAAACAAAATCAGGAAAGACACAGATGATCTAAACCAGATTTTCAACCACCTTGACCTACAACTTCAGAATACATATTCTTTTCAAGCATATGGTTATGTTCATCAGAGGAGACCATATGCTGAGTCATAAAAAAGTTTTAGTAAATCTTAAACCACTGAAAACATAATAGCCCTCTGTGGAACCTAAAATTTAAGCTTCATGAGATCAGACACATTGTGTCGTTCTTTGCTGTATCTCTGGATCAAGCAGAGTTCTCCAGAGAAACAGATACATACATATATCTACAGAGAGACAGATTTTTTTATCTTCAAGAATATATTTGAGAGATTTATTTTAAGGTACTGGCCCATGCAACTGTGAGGTCCGGCAAGTCCAAAATCTGTAAGGCATACCAACAGGCTGGAAACTCAAGCAAGAGTTGATGCTTTAGTCTTGAAGCAGAATTTCTACTCCTGCAGAAAGCCTGTTTTGGCAATTAAAGGTTTTAACTGATTAGATGAGGCCCATCCATATTATCTTTACTTAAACTGATTATAATTGTTAACCACATCTACAAACTACTTTCACAGCAACACCTAGGTAAGTGTTTAATTAAATAACTGGGTACCATAGCCTAGACAGGTTGACACAAAAAATTAATCATCACAATATCTAAAGCCAAGAACAGTGATTGACACTTAGAAGCTTTCCATCAGCATTTGTTGAATGAATGTTGAATATATAATTATGGGATCACAAGGCCAAAATCTAAAGGTAGGACATAACCTTAAGAGATTGTCTAGGCCAGAATTTTCAAGCTTCAGAGATTCCCCATGTTGTATCCTCCAGAGAATCTATGTCAAAGGTTGGGGTGGGGTCCAGGAAGTGGTTTTTAACAAGCATACCAGGGCCACCATATGTGGCTGTACCACTTATCCAGTGCACTACTCAACCCCATTGCCCTGCAACCATCCACAGATGATTCTGATGCAGGTGGGCCACAGATCAGAATCTGAAATCTCTAAGGTTATCAACTCATCAAATACAATCATCCTCTCTCCAGCATTCCAGACAGTAGCCCTTCAGCACCTGGAAGGACTGAGTTCTCACTACCTACTCAAGCAGCCTATTTTGTCTTCAGTCAGCTGACTTTAAAAGTTCTTCCTTATATTGGGTCCAAAGAGGACTTTCTGAAATTTCTGACCATTGATACCAGTTCTCCTTTGTGCAACTCAGAGTATCTCAGGGTCACAGATGATTGACAGGGCAGCTTTGATTCAGGTGATGGTTCAGAAGATTTGGTCTGCATGACAGCTCTTGTTCACCTGTGAGAGGACCTAAAGTAAACCAGATATACTGGCTGGTGAATGTGCAAGGATGTAGGATTGCCTGAAGGGAGCCCCCAAAGGAACTGACTGGCTAGGAGAGCATCAAGAATACTTTCTAGGATGATGGTGATGCAGTGAGCCCTGGGAACCTGCTCCAAGAAGGTAGGTTGCTATGACAAATATCTGGTTCTGCTTATTAGAGGATGGACTACTGGACCTAACAAAAATGTTAAATTACAAATCCAGAGTAAGGAACTAGAATACAGCTGCCTAGGATGATTGGAAATAGCAAAAGAAATTTGAATGAAGACAATACTGGGGCTTCTCTATCTTAGCTGGTACAAGCCAGTATACAGTGGCCCTCTGACATTCTAAGCTATTCATTCATGGATTCACTAAATCCATTCATTCACAATATTGATTACATGGTTACTGTAATCAGGCACTGTACTAGGTACAAGGAATGAGTAGTAAACAGAACAAACATGATCTCTGTCCTCATGGAATTAAAGTCTAGTAGGGGTGACATAGTAAACTAGTAAGCAAGCAAAAATATAGGTATGTTATAAAATAATGTGTTTTAAAAAAATTAATAAACAAGGTATATTTATATGGACTATAACAGGGCAGACCTTGTGTTCAAGGAAGGCTTTTCTGAGAGGATAGAGTTTATATGCGACCTGAGGATAGACAGAAGTTTGCTTAGTGCTCTGGGCACAGACAAAGAGAAAGGCATGTGCAGAGTTTCAGAGGCAGGAAAGAGCCTGGCCACACACAGGATCCGAAAGGATGTCAGCATAACGGGAGCATGAGTGAAGGGAGGCTGTGGTTTGAGATGAGATCGCAGAGGTAAACCAGGCTGCTGCCACAGTAGACATCTGAGTAGCAAGCCATTAAAGGATAAAAAGCAGATGGTGGCATAATTCAATTCATGCTTGAAGGGGTGACTCTGGCCATGTTTGGAAATGGATTGGAAGGGGCAAAATTGAAGGAGGTCACTTAACAAGTAATTGCCCCAGTGAGAAATATTGGTGGTAAGAACTAGAGTAGTTGAGGGCAGAATTTGAGAAAAGCAGATGAGTTTAAATTATACTCCAGAGTCAGAATGAGTATATTCCATGATGGAAGAGGCCATGTGTGTTTTGCTTAGCAGCATATCTTCACTAGCACAGCATCTGGTATATAAATATGAACACAGTGGACTCTCATCATTTACAGGTTCCATATTGGCAAATTCACCTACTCACTAAATGAAACCCCCAAATCGATACTTGTGGCACTTTTGCCCTCATTCACAGACATGAGCATTTGCAAACAGGTGAAAATTTTGAGTTGCCTATCACACTTGTTCCTGGCTGAGGTCCAACAAGGCAACGTTTTGCCTTGTTTCAGCTCTCATACCGTATAGAGGTGTCCTTTTCCTTGTGTACTTAGTGCCACTTTTTTCATTTTTGTGCTTTTTGTTGGTACCTTTCCTGCTTAATATGGTCCCCAAGTGTAGTACTCAAGTGCTTTCTAGTGTTCCTAAGTGCAAGAAGGGTGTGATGTGCCTTATGGAGAAAATATGTGTGTTAGATAAACTTCATTCAGGCATGAGTGATAGGGCTGTTGGCCATGATTTCAGTGTTACTGAATCAACAATATACATTAAAGAAGGTGTCTTTAAACAGAAACACACATAGAATGTATTGAGCAGTTGGCAAAAATGTTTGACCAGAGGCTCACAGGAACCTAACCCTGTAATTTCCCTAGAAGCAATGGTTCAAAATTCACTAAATCGGTGTTCTCAGCAACTTTATAGCACATAACTGCCTCAAATAATGAGAATCAACTGTAAATGCTAACTGAACAAATGAATGCAATAGATATGGCAGTTCATGAATTGAGGGCTTTAGGCTTGAACAACTGCATTGAGGGTGGCATCATTTATGGGGACAGGATATTCTGAAAAGGGAACAGGTTTGGGAGGAAAACGCAAAATTCCATTTTTACATCTTTCTTTAAGCTGCCTGTGAGAAATCCAGGTAGAGATGTCAAGTAGCCAGGTGGATATACGAGCCTGAGTCTCAGAGAAAAGTTTTGGACTGGATACATAAATTTATAAGTCATCAGCATATAGATGGCATTTAGGGCTACAGGGATAGAAGAAATCATGTAGGAAATAAGTATACGGAGAGAAGAGGGCCCAGAACTAAGCCCTAGAGCACAGCCACACTCAGAGAGCCCGGACTTAAGGGAGGAACCGGAGGGGAAAAGGACAACCAGGAAATGTGTGGAGTCATGGAAGGCAAGAGAGAACTATGCTGAGAAGAGCAAGGCTGGCCCTGGAGATGGTGGCTGGGAGACTGAGGAAGATGAAGACTGAAAAAGTGACCCTTGGATGGCACAATAAATAAGTAGGCAGTGACCCTGAGCCACCTTCAGGGCAAAGCAGGGGATTAGAGAATGACTGCACAAGACAAGAAAATTAAAACACAATTGGACAACTTTTAGAAGTTTGATTTTGAAAGGAAGCAGAGAATTGAGGCATTTGTTGCAGCAAATAAGCCGTCAAAAGAGGGTTTTATTTTGATCTGATTTTAACTTGGGAAAATACAACATGTGTGCAAACTGCTGAGAGCGATGCAGTAAGGGAGAAACTGATGATGCTGAAGAGAGGAGAAAACTGAAGACCTGATGGAGGCAATAAAGAACGGAACTCAGGGCACACTTGAAGGAACTAATCTTTGTTAAGAGGAGTGACTATCATCCTTTGCATGTGCGTACGTGTGTGCACAAACACACACACATACATACACACAACACTATACCCCTGTAATTGACACCGTAAGTTAAAGACTCTTCATGTATTTCTATTATCTTATTGATTTTGACCAAAATTCTAACAGGATTCTAACAGGTACAGAAATTTTGAATCTTGCTTCTAGTATCCCACAGTTTGCATTCTTCTTTTTCCCCATGTTTCAACCTTCAGACCTTGGCACTTGATTTTCTCTTAAGTTACCCGTCTGGGGTTCTTCTAAGTCTCTTTCTGACTCTCAGTTCTTTGTAGAGACTTCTCTTCTTCTCCCTTCTCTCAACTTTTAAAGATTCGAGTCATGCCTTTTTACCACCCGCGGTGCTGCCTGAAGGCTGAGCACTAGCTCGGGTCAGCTCACTGCCTCCTGCTTCCCTGCCACTTAAGGGGCAAAGTCCTCTGAGCATCCCCTGCCCACAGGAAGTGCAGGGCTCAGCATATAGTAAAGGCTATAGTTTCCTTAGGAACTTCACTTCTGGCAGTTCTCTGCTCACCTATTTTCATCAGTGTTCAGCATTTATTTGAAGTATGACTGTGGTAATAATTTAAGTTTTACATACCCCAAGGATATCCACCTCTCTGTTAATCTACTATAGCACCTGACATCAGTGGACCTGCAATGTGTTCTACGAGCTGCTTTAGACATATTATCTCATTTTTTTTCCTCACAACCCCCAGTGAGCTTGGTATCATCATTCCTGGTTTATGGGTTAGGAAATTGAAACTAAGGGGTCACACAGCTAACGTATCAGGGAGTCAGGATTTGAACTCAGGTTGAAGTGGAGCAGGACCCTATGGTCCTTCCCCCACATCCTCTGCCTGCCTTTTGTCTGTGGAAAAACTTTAGCCAAAGAATAAGTGTAATCAGAGAAGTGAGAAAATGCAGAAACAAAGAAAAGCAGTCAAACAGGACAAAATAATAATAGTTTAGTCATTAAGCAAAGTCAAGGACCTTTAGTTCCTTCTCAAGGGCTATAGATAATATTCTGAGCCATGTGAGCTGTCTTATAGATACTGAAACCCCCGGCCAGGTGGAAGAAGTTAACTACTTGGTGACCAGACTGTAGCCATGGCATAAGCTGCCACAATTCTGAGAACTGGCCTCAAGGAAATGGGAACAAACCACCCTGGAACTGAAGATTAAAAAAATCAAGATGACACTGGTCAAACCACCGCATGACCAATTGCAAGATGACTGTCAGAGCCGACTGTGCTGTTTCTGCACGTAGTCCCCTCCCTCTGTCTATAAAAGCTCTTGCCCACTGGCTGTCAGTGGGGGGGAGGGGGGGAGGGGGGGAAGGAGGGCAGTTGGCCTTTGGACAGGAGTTTACCCTCCCCCGCAACTGCCGGCATCCAAAGTCAAGCAAACTTTCCTTTCCACCAACCTTGTCTCTTTATTGGCTTTTGAGCGGCGAGAAGCCGGTCACCATTTTCAATAAAAATGTCACACTCGAAAGCCTAAAACCTTCCCACTTTTGCCAGGCTGTGGGGTAGACGGCTGTGCTCTCTTGAAATATCTTTTTGGCCACCATTTCATTCCATGTTCTGGCTCCCTAAAGCTGCAGAGATTGCCGTGAAGAAAAAAATACCGATTCAAATCAACTCATGTCCCCCACTAGCTCAATGCCTGTCTTGTGAACCACTGCCTGCAGCCCCTGGAGGCCATGATGGTGCTTCCTCCTTGCGAGAAACCACTACACACTGCCATTTTCACCACCCTGTTCAATCTAAGTAATACAAATAATAAGATGAGGGTGGAATTATTTTAAGTCCCTGGCAAAATCTTCGGTACGCTGTGAAAAATGGTATTGTAGAAGAGGCCTAGTCTATGTAAAGGTGAGTAACAAATAATGAGCTTCAGAACAAGGAAGAAATAACACAACAATGATTGGCAAGGGGGCGATAATGGGTTAGAACACACCTGCTCGTGTGTGCTCGCAGGTAATGGGGAGGGATGTCCTACTGCTTTAGGTGCTGGAAAGAGACCAGTAGTACCCAAGTCAGCCCAAGAGAAGACAGCTAGCTTCATGCCAAAGAGAGAAGCAGAGGAGAGGTCTAGAGTAAGAAGTGGACCCTCAGAGTGAATTGTAGGTGTTCAGGAGGCCTCACTGCCTGCTGGCAGTACGTGTGAGCCTGGAACTGGGGCCAGAGAAACCCATGAGGCAGGCAGAGAAGCTGCGAACAGACTAAACCCCAGAGAGCCATGTGAGAACTATAAGGGCTTTCTTTGAAATAAGATAAAGGAAGTACAGAGACAGACTAAGAAGTGATTGATAACAAAGATTAGAGCAGGTACCAATCTCATTCCACTTGATATCCTTTTCTTAACCAGGAGTGCAGAGCTAAATTGCTATAGATCAATTTACACTTTATTCTATTTTAATAAGGAGGGCTCTTTTTTTTTTTTTAAAGCAGATGTGACTTGATTATGTGCTAATCTCTGCCCAATTAATAGTGTGACTCAGACTGTCTCCAAAGTGCATCAAAACAACTAGTTTAAAAGGAAGAATTAAGTCAAATCCATTTCGGTGTGTGTACCTGGGGACACCGATTTCACAACCTTGTTGTGACATTTAAAGCACCTTGCGTACAGAGGCACAGGCCCAAGACAATGACAGCCAGATTTTCAAATCTAGCTTCTCACAGACACTTCAGCCTCCACAGAGGCAGGAGAGGATTTGGTGGTGACGTTTGTCTAATTAATGGCAAAAATGTGGGAGTGAAAACCCACACCACAGCCCAAATGCTTCATCACCCTTTCAAATAAGTTTTCTGAACAAAGAGTTTTGTAATGTGCAGCTGCACAAGACAAAGGGGGTGAGGGCAACATCATTTTCACAAAACCATGGCATGTGTGTAGGTACACACTGCACATGCAGACACACGGGAGCACACAGAGCACACGGCATTCAGGGCACACCTACGCTAATACGAGATTTAGTGCAGAAGAAAACAAATCTCACCTCAGGAAAGGAAAAGTTTAAAATTAAGGTTCTTGATGCAATTGTAACCTGAAATCACTTGCTCCATAGCAAGATCATTACCATGACTATTACTGTTAACGTTAATAACAAAAAAACTTGTATTTGCATAACACTTTACATAAATTATCTCATTGGGCTTTGAAAGATATTTTGCTAACATTTCCAACAAATAGCCAAGCTACAAGAAACAAAAAGAAAAAAACCTTTGTATCAAGGGCTCCCGGGCTTTCTGTCACCAAAGACCTCTTTTATTCTTTTCCCTATGAGGTTTCTTATTTTTAATATTTTTGTCTAATTGATAACCTTTATTAAAGAATATTTCATTTCCCTCTCCTTATGCATCAAAGACCAATCAGTATGCAATAATCCACATAACCACACTGAGCAAATGTAACTCCATGAACTTGGTGTCTGACTTACACTCTGATGCCTTATGATCAGTAAATCAATTTTAATTTAGCTTTTTGATATACTGAAGGTAACTTTAAGGTCCCCGCTACCCCCTTACAGGACTTCTAGGGGTCCTAGGGCCCTAGTAAGGGAAGCACTGACTGAAATCTCAGATAATGTTTTCTTCTTCCTTTTTCTTTTTTAAGATAACATTTTTTCCTTCCAGTTTTATTGACCCTTTCTTTTTAAACTAAGTAGGTGCTAATAGATGAAGAGTTTAAATTTTTTGTAAGAAAACTCAGAAGTCTCTTAAATCAGACACCACAAAGCAATCATTTGAGGACAAACACAAGAGAAGGTAGGTAATGAACTAACCACTGCCAATACTCTCGTCTCACCCGAAACGTGTTCTGGCCTGGCCAAGCCATTCCTAGCTCTATCTAGCAGTGCTGGGCTCTGATGCCAACTTGCTTGACTTCCTATCCTAGCTGTCACTTCTTAATTAAATGCAGGGGAAATTTTCTGAACGTCTTGGGCCCTCTGTTTCTTCATCTGGAGCTTAGGTTCATAACAGGCTCACTTTTTAGGGCTGTGTGGGGCTTCTATGAGTAAATATGCATAAGGAACTTAAAACATGGTGTCTGGCCCATGACAGGTAAGCAACACATTTTAGCTATTATCATTATCATCTCACACTTTCAGGACCCGTGGCTGGTTCCTAAGCTTTTTCAGGGTCATGAAAAGGAAAATCTAGTCATTTATGAAATGTGTTTCTGTTAACCCTCTTGGTCCCAACGTTGTTAGAATAATGGTGCATCTCTGTTGAGATCAAATCTGAAGCAGCACACATAGAAGTTAGTGATGAAGACTGTGGAGGGAGAATTGCCCCTGTTCAAAGAGGTTTTTAGCTCTTACCAGCTATGAAGAGCCAGATATAACCCGGAGTATATTACCCGACCTCTCTAAGCTTCAGTTTCCCCTTCTGTAAAAGAGAGATTGTAAGCATCTCCTGAGGCATTGGAGATTTAATGAGAAATCCCCTCCTTCTCAAGAAATTAGCTATCATGATTACTATCGGTTAACATATGAAAGTATATTGCTGAATCTAGTCCCTGGTGCAAAATAGAAGACTTTTGAAATCCAAATACATTCTCATTTACCAAGGCAAAGCACTTAGATAAACCAATAATTAGCCTTGGAAATGGAAAGCTAAAAAGAAATATTACTAGTGAATTTGTTCGTTTTTCTTTTCCACTTGCACACATTTAACTGTGGCTTGATCTTGAACTATGTCAATATACATCAACTGCTTCAACAGTTTCAACTCATCTACCTAGTTATTTCGCTGGTTACTTTTCAGTTCAAGGACTGACTAGTGGTCAATTAGCAGCTGGCCAAAAAAGCATCAAACTAGTTTTTTTTTTTAATGGGTCTGTTATATCCTAGGTCCTGCTGGAGACCCACTAAGAGAAAAACTCTTTGCAAAGGTGTCTATTCACTTCCTTTTTCCTAAGATTGCTCAGGTGCGTGCCCCCCACCCCATGTCCAGCTCCTCCCCAGATCCCTTCCTCAGCCATCCGTACATTTTGCCAACTTCTCTCTCTAAATCGAATCTGACAGGGAGGGCCTTTTCCTTTCTTCCTGACTCTAAACTGAGGCCTTTATAGACTTGCTCCATGTATCTATGGGGCAAACCAAACCCTACTAAATAATAAAAAGTAGAAAAGTTTCCCCAGGCACACTGTCTCTTCCGCACCTTGATTAGCCGAGCAAAATGTAGGCATAAAATGCAATTGCTTTTTTTTTCCCAGATGCTGAAAATGTCAGCCTTGATTTACCCCGATACTCTGACTGACTCACGGCAGACATAAATCCTTCACACCCAACACAATCATTTTTTGCCCTGCTCAGTGGTGGAGAGAGGGAGGGCTTTGCATTTATCTTCCTGGTGCCAGCACCTCGATCCTCATAACTCTTCCTTCATCTACCCCTGAGAAGCAAGGGCTAGAGGAGTAAAGGCAGAGAGGCGTGTGTTTATTGTATTATTTCTGAAACATCATGCCACAAGGGGTTTTTCTTTAATTTATTAAGAAGGGAAGGGAAGAGGAAAATAGAAAGTATTTTTAGAGATCGATTTCCTCTCACCTAACCCACAAACTCACCTTGATTAGGAAAATAGGAAAATATAGGAATACCTTGCACTTGGGAAGCAGCTGTGTTTTTACTGCAGGAAAAAAAACCTTGATGCCCTTCTGTCAGATTCTTTCCCAAGCAGCACATGTGACATTCCAGGGACTCATAGCAGAGCTGTGAAACTTGCCATTGTTTGTAGCTTGCTCAAACCCAGTTGGGTGGCCTGTCAGCTTGGAAGCATGGTCTCCCGAACCTTGTCATCTGAAGCACATTCCATTAAGCAAATGGGCATGACTGGTTAATGGGAAAGACATGGGGTCTGATCTCACATCAGCCCCTTACTAAGAGCAGCTTTGGACCAATTATTTTCTTCTTCATAATTAGGGCCCCATATCCTTAAGATGGTTCCACATACGTCCCTCCCGTCTTCCCCCCACAGGGATCTCATTGTATTTTGAAGTGTTTTGAGCACTCCTAAAGCAAGGAGAGATGTAAACTGATGACACTGTTCTCCCTGCTCTCCACGGCTATGGGCCAGAAAAATGATGCCCACTGCTCCCATAAGAGATGGTCTCTTTCCTTCCAAATTCACAAACTGTACCACCTGGGTCATCCACCTCTGTCTCCTATGTAGCAGTATGGCATTCTCTCTCCAGCCCCTCATACACACCCCTCTCCAAGGCAATGATGACCAAGAGTCCCAATGTTCCCCTCTCTTGTTTTATTCATGCTTTCACCAATGAGGTTTTATGTATCATCTTCTCTTTCAGTTAAGCTTTTAATCTGGGAGTTTCTGAAAAGCAGAGACTATAGTCCCATGCCTGGCATATAACAGGTGTTCAATAATGAGTTAATGAAGTGGGCTCTTGTCTCCCCATAGACCCAGTCTTCCAACCCTGAACAATCCTCTCATAAGACCCTCCTGAACTTTTCCAGAGTCAAATGCTTGAGAATCCCCCTACTGCACACATATTCCTGCATAGCCCTCTTTTTGTCTCTTTCCCAGCCTACAGAGGTCAGTGTGAAATTAATTAATTAATTCCAGGGCCACTGGAGGAAGGCAAAGGCATACCTCTCCCATTTCTCCATGACCTCCCTCAGCAGGCCATCTCTTCCAGCCCACTGCCAGCTCCCTGCCAATCTCTGCCTGCCCACAGCTACTTCAGGAGGGCTGTGCCTGTGCACCATCCCTTGATTCTCTGCAATGTAGGGTGACCTCAGAGTTGAGAGGTCAAGATGCTCTGGAGTTCCACATGCAGAATTGCCTCCAACCCTACAGTCAAGAGGGCCTCCTAAATAGAGGCCCTAAATAGATGGCTGGTGGGGGGCAGCCGCATAGCATGGGGAGGTCAGCTCAGTGCTGTGTAACCACCTAGAGGTGTGGGATAGGGAGGGTGGGAGGGAGACGCAAGAGGGAGGAGATATGGGGATGTATGTTTATGTATAGCGGATTCACTTTGTTATACAGAAGAAACTAACACAACACTGTAAACAATTATACTCCAATAAAGATGTTAAAAAAAAAAGAGGGCCTCCAACTTGATCTTCAGGAAAAGTGGGGCTTCGAGAAAGTTGTACCTCTTTATATCACCAGGAATAAGAATGATTAAGTGTTCGGGCACCAAGTAGGCATATATGTTTATCCACAGACCAGTGCAACACTAGAGATAAGTTTTTCCTAACATTACAGAAGATAAAGTTGAAGGTCAGCAACTTCAGTCACAGCTCTCTGGTTGGGGATGGCCCCAGTAACACTTTACCTGACTCCACAGCTTCCTCCCAGCTCCAGCTGGTCAAGGGGAGAAGCAAAGTCACCAAAGCCCTTTTTGCTCATGCCGCAAGTGGACCATGAAGGCCTCATGCCCCATGCAGAGAGGAAGGGGACACTTCAGGAGCTACCTAGGCTGTAGTTCAAAGTATATTGCCACCCAAGCTCCATTCCGCAAGTCCAAGAAGAAGGGGACAAAATTAACACCAGCACGTAAGACGTTACGGAAACTATGTGACATGCTCTGTTAGCCAGCCCCTGGCCTTGGAATCCATACATTATTTAATGAGAAGGAAGACATACCCTAAATGAGCCAGAAAATTGCTTAAGGCGGGGAGAGGGTGGAAGAGGAAGGATGTGTGTATACGTTTTTTTTTAATTTCTCAGACCGTGCCCGTTAGTTTTGTTTCTTATTAGGATACAGCATTAATCATGCTAATACTTTACAGCCGGGCTTCACTCTTTACTCATTACTTTAATCAAACCCATCAGCCAACGAAGGAACATGTTACCAGGTGGGAATAACTGCTACCGCTCGCTGTTAATTACTTTGCATTTTACAGCAATCAGCAGCAGGGGCTGAGATCATAATAAATTTATGACTTATGGGCCCATAAAATCATTACCGTAGGAAAATATGTTTTATCGGGGATTCGATGGGCTGCTGCTCAGAGAGAGACTTCTTGAAGGAAATGACACCCATGAAATTAAACGGATCTTAGCAGTCAGCAGAAATGCAAATGCACAGAGAGCAAAATTTTACTGTGGGAGGAAGAGGCTGAGGACAGAGCAGGGACTGGGTGAAGACTGAGGAGAGAGTGGTGTGGCCATGAGAGGGGAGTGGCCCAGAGGTGCTGCTTGTGGACGAGGCTCCAGGGCAGAAAAAGCACTGAGAGCAAGGAAGGAAAGAGACTCAGGGACCCTGGGCTGACCTGGAAGTCTGGGAGAGCAGTCCTTTTACTACGTCATAGGCTTTACCCTCTCCCATCCTTCTTTATTTCAGCCAACTTTTTCTCATTGCCTTGGGTATTTAGACTTAGGTGGTCTCAGAGACCACTAAGATGGTGAGGTTAAAGGCAAAAGGACAAGTCAACACATCATCCCTGAGAGAGTCAGTAAAGGGAGGGAAGCACTCCTGTGTTTTCTCTCCTGTCCTAAGGCAATTCAAGTGAGCTATTCGATGGACAGCATCACTCCTAACTGAGGCAATCCTGCCACACACACCACCCCCCCTACCGGCTTCTGACCCCTACAGCTACCCACACACCCCCAGCCTAGCTGTGTGGGACTTTGTGTTCTTAAAGGCCATCTCTGGTCTGTGGGAAATGCTCTCCATGGAGGATAATTAAAGCCCTGGTGTTTGTTTTATTGGGGGGTTTCTCTATCTTCAAATTTCTCCCAAGATGCAGTCATGCCATTTGTTTGGAAGTAACTGTTTCCCTTTTCCTTTGCTTCTTCCAACTATGCTAGACAAATACAGGCCCTTATTTAGTAGTATTTAAGCATGAAATTATAACAGATCCTTTTAAATGCTAAACCACTAAAAATAAGTCCTTTTATCAAGGCACACCAGGTCCAGATCTGGTAGCTCATTAATTTCTGTAACTCAGACAAGATGAAATTCAAACAAATTCCAAGAGCTTTCAATGGAAGCTTTATTCATTCTTCCTGGGATGATCACCATCCTTGTTCATCATTATCATTATTGTTCACATTTCTAAAGGACCAGGGAGGGGTTGTCCTCTCAACAGGGTGAATAGCACAGCTGAGAAGGATCAATGTCACCAGAAAGATGACAAGGAACCAAACATGACTTTGAATCCCACTCTTACCACTTACTAGTTGGGAACTTATTTAACTTCCTAGACCTCAGTTACTGATTCTGTAAAATAGGGGAAATTGTATCTACCTTTAAGTAAAGAGTTATTATGGAAATGAAATGAGCTTACTGTGTATGTGTAGCACAAAATAAAACACTAGGCAGGGTCTCTGACAAAGCTGAACCGCTTCTCAGAAAGTCTTCACCACCCCACCCCAAGGTCGGTCAAGGTCCAACTGCCTGCTCCCTGACGGAGGTCGGGATGCTGAGGGGCTGGCTGGGAGAGTTGGCCCACAGGAACCTTGCACAGCAGCAGCCTGTTACATGGAATGATAAATGGATGGCGTGGGGCATCTGGCTACATTCCCACCTGGCACTGTGACTTTCAGGAATATGTACTGCACTTCTAGGTTCTTGGGCGATTCAGAGCCTCATAAGAGAGAGATTTGCTTCAGGAGCGAGAGTCAGTGACAGCAGGCACTAGCCCCACTGGGACAGATGGAGATGCCCTGGGAGGCTGGGCCTGGGCTCCAGGCTGTGCTGTCTCCTGTTCCCCATTACAGTCTCCTTCTCTCACACTTACCTTTTTGAAACTCTTCATAATAGAGAGAAAGAGGGAGTCCTCTTGTCATCATTTGCCCCAGCATCCTCTCCCCACCAATCAAGGGATATCCAAACCCAGGCATCCCTCCACCACATCTACCACCTCCCGAGAGGCAGTGCTGGCAGCAAAGTTCAGCAAGGAAGCCTGCTTTCCCTAAGCTATTAACGGCCTTCACTTCCAGTGAAAGTAAAGCCAGACCTGCCTCCCCTGCCTAGCTCCTTCTCCCAGCCCCCAGCTCCATCCACTACCTCACCATTAGGGAAAGAAAAACAAATGAGGAGGTACGGGCAAAATTAGTTATTTTAATCAAGAAACCAAGGAATGCAATAACCCACCAGCATTCCATCTCTCTGGAGATCAGCATTTCAATATGATTTCAGATCACAAGTGAAATGATTTTGATGGGTACTGACTTTTTGTCATATATGTTGTATATGTGAGCCCCTTACAATGGGTTGAAATAAAATGAGGGGAGATTCAGAGATGTGTATGGGGTTTTCCCCTCATTTACGATTTTTGAAGTTGTATTGGAGCAGTTGCAGTACAGTCGGAGGAAGAAAAGTACAGACAGAAAGACAGCAAGACCTCTTCTTGCTGACAGGAAGAGTCAGCACAGACAGATTCAAATCCCAGCTCTGTCCGATGCTAGTTACCTGACTTTGGTGAGTTACTTAAGATCCTCAGTTTCCCCAAGTGAATTATTGGGATTATGCATCGACATTTCCGGATTGTTGTAAAGGATTAAATGGTTAATGTTTATAAAATATCTGTAACAGGATATTCACAAAAGCTCAGGGCTATTACTAAATTACTGAAAAAGCTCCACGGAGCTACTGGAATGAGTATGAGTTAGAGTTCCAACCTGTGTGAGAAACCCCAGAACAGTTTGAGCTATAAAACCCAATATGTGGTACTAGAATCCCTGTATCTATTAGGATCCTGTGGCTACTAGCAGAAGAAACCTATTCTAGACATCTTCCATAGCAAATGTATTTATTAAAATAGATAGGAGTAACTTGACTTTAAATCTCAACCATCATTAGATGCCATTCTGAGGGATTTTAAAGAAGAGATTTTTACCTGACCATTGTTGAGTGAGCAAAGGAGGATCCTAGGGCCAAGAGAAAGAGGTATTAAAGCTCCATGTCTCTGTTGTCTTCCATGTCTTCACACTCATGCTTTATGTATGTCAAGCCATCTGGACTACCACAAACATGTTTATCCATCACACAAATAACAGCATAGAGGTACTGCTCTTCAGATATCATGCACCTGTGCCATTTTCTATTTTCTATGTGCTATAACACCTTAGAGGAGTTCAATAAATGTATCGATTGATACTGTTTTAACAGAAAAACGTAGAAAAAAGTTTTCTTTTAAAGGGGAAAAAGAAATAATGTCATCAGGTACCTATTTCGTGTCCTGAATTGTGCTGGGTATTTACACATACTTATCACAACAACCTGCTATTGATCCTAATTAACAACTGAGAACGTAGGGAGGTAAAGATACTAAAGAACATAAGAGCATGCTAATGTATCGTGTGTTATTAGAAGGAAGAGAGGGAGATAGAGTGAAGAAAGTGAAAGGGAGGGATGGAGAGGTGAAGGGAGGGAACATGGGAAAGAAGGAGGGGGGAGAAAGAACGACTTTAAAAATCAATCGGGATAAATAAATATAAGTTTGGGTCATAAGAGCGACCACCACAGCATCAGAATTAGATGTCAATATGTCCGATGAAAAGCAGGAGTGAAGAAAAAAGAAACAAAAGGACAGTAAATGGAAAAAATAAATAAGATGATAGACCTAGGTTCTAACTTAATAGTAGTTAGAATATAAATTAATTAAACTCAATTAAAATATAGAACCTTTCTGTTTGTTTAGTGCAACAATATATTGGCTGCAAGATACATACTTAAAAACACAGATGGGTCAGAAATAAAAGGATGGAAAAGATGTATTAGTACAATATGAACCAGAAGAAAGTTTAGTAGTGATCTTAGTATTTGGGCAGGATAGAATTTAAAGCTAAAAAATTTGAAAGGAACAAAGAACATCAATTCATAAGAGGGAGAAGGGATTAAAGAGAAGCCATAGTCAACATAAACCTATGTATCTAATACAGCACCAGAGACACAAAGCAACAGTTGTCTAAACTACAGGATGAAAGAGATTAATCAATTGGTGTGCTGGATATGTTAGAAACCAACATATCAAACAGAAGAAAATAGCAGAGATATCTAAAGCCTAAATAACATAATTAGTAAATTCTAGCAAGTATATAAAGAATACATATGGGAACTCTTCCCCAATAAATAAAGAATACAGTTTTTAATCCCACCTCAGTTACAAAAATAGGCCACATATTGGACCATTAAAGCAATCTCAATATATTACTGAAGAACAATATCAGACTTCAACAATAATGAAATAGAATTAGAAGTTGTCTACAAAAGTGTAACTTATATAACACATTCGTTATATAAATGAAATCACATTTTATTAAATAGTTCTTGGGTTAGACAGGAAATGATAAAGGAAATTTAGAAATATTCAAGACTGAATGATTATTAAAATAACACCTGTCAAATTCTGTGGGACACGATAAGGCCGTGCTTAGAGAAAAATTTATAGGTTTAAATAAATTATCAGGAAACCAGAAAAGTTAGAAGTAAATTAGCTAAGCATGCAACTAAATAAGTTGGAAAAAGAGCCTTAGAGCAAACTCAAGGAAATGAAAAGTAAGAAAATATTAACAGGGCAAAAATCAGTGAAATAGAGAATACACACAACAACAAAAGATTAACAAATTCTAAAGATATTTTGTTTGTTTCATAATGAAAATAAAATACAGATCTCCAGAAATACTGATCAAGGAAAAAAGAGGAACGTTGCACATCCTCCCCATGAAAGAAGGATGGATAGATGGAAGGATGGAAAAAATTAAGAAAAGAAACAGCTGTAAGTGAATACATTTGAAAACACTGATGAAATGAATAAAAGACTAAAAATTTTTAACTGTCAAAATTATAACAACTAGATTTGGGGAGCTTAAAGAAACCAGCAAATTTAAAAGAGCTATAAAAGAAATTCAATGACTTTCCTGTCCCGAAACTAACCAGATAGTTTATTGGAGAGTTCTATAAAATTCTCAGGGAATGATGAATTCCAGTTTTAAGCACTGCTTCTAAAAAATAGAAAAGGAGGGAAACTCACTTAGCTCATTTTATGAGAGAAATGAATTTTGATTCTGAAACCAGATAAACATAAGAAAATACATTTCTAGAGCCATTTCACTTATAAATTTCAATACAAATATACTAAATAAAATAGTAGCTAGCAGAATCAACAATGATATATATGTATCAAGCTCAAATGAAGTTATTCAGGAATGTATCAAAAATCTAACAACATAATTTATCATGATCAGAAGGAAGAAAAACATGGAGCAACAGTAAGGAGGTTCCTTTAAAAACGAAAAATTGAGTTACCATTTGATCGTGCAACCCCACTCCTGGGCATATATCTGGAAATGTCGAAATCTCTAATTCAAAAGGATACATGCACCCCAATGTCCACAGCAACACTATTTACAATAGCCAACACATGGAAGATGTGGTATATATATATATACAATGGAATGTTAGCCATAAAAAAGAATGAAATAATGCCATTTGCAGCAACATGGATGGGCCTACAGATTATCATACTAAGTGAAGTAAGTCAGACAGAGAAAAACAAATATCACACGGTATCACTTATTTGTGGAATCTTTAAAAATGATGCAAATGAACTTATTTACAAAACGGTCTCACAGACATAGAAAACAAACTTATGGTTACCAAAGGGGAAAGGAGGGGAGGAATAAATTAGGAGTTTGGTATTAATAGATGCACAGTACTATATATAAAAGAGATAAACAACAAGGACCTACTGTATACATAGCACAGGGAACTATATTCAGTATCTTGTAATAACTTATAACGGAAAAGAATATGAAAAAGAAGATAACAGAATCACTGTGCTGTATACCTGAAACTAACACAACATTGTAAATCAACTATATGTCAATATATAATAATTATATATAAATTTTTAAAATTATATCAATAAATAATATAATAATTATATAATAATATCAGCTGATTCAGAAAAAGCAGTTGATAAGGTTTGATACCTATGGTGATGCATTCTCTCATTATACTAATTTAACTTAGTATAAGAGGTCAATGTTACAAGCAAAGTGAAAGAAAATAAGAGGTGTAAGGATTGGAAGAGTGTTTAAATTGTCTTCTAGGTAAATGTGATAATCTACCTAGAAGACTCAACACAACAGCTGCCAGATACACGATCTACCTACAAAAATCAAAGTAATTTCTCTAGACTAGTAAAACCCAACAGAAAATGTCATCTTAAAGAGAGAAAAATACCAACTGCAATATCAACAACTACAAAGTATCAATATCTAAAAGTTAACTTCTCCAAAAGTACACAAGACCTCTATAAAGAAAATGTAAAACTCAAATAAAGGACATAAAAGAGAATAATACGCAAGTAACAGATAAATGAAGAGATCCCAGGCTCTTGGATAAGATGATTTAATAGTCTAAAGACACTGATTATCTCTGAATTAATATTTAAATTAAAGCAATCAAATTAAAATCTTATATCAAATTTCCATGAAACATGATAAACATACCCTAACACGTATACGGAAAAATCTCTCTACTAATGGATAAGCCATTGTTAAAAGAGAAGACTAAATCGGAGGGACTTGTCCTGCAAAATATTGTTATAAGATGACAGTTTTTAAAAAATACCTCTGGTATTAACATAAAAACAGGTAAAGAGACCAAAGGAACCGAAGAGAAAACTTAGAGGTCTATGACATTATAGGACTATAATACACAATAAAGTAGTTATATAAATCAATGAAGAAAGAATTATTTAGTCATTTGGCCAAAACTGATTTGCTAGAGAAAAGTATAACTGAATCCCCAATTAATACCACATAGAAGAAATATAGGAGAATAGCTTTGTGGTGTAAAAGTGTAGAACTTTCTAAATTTTCTAAGTGTAACTCCTAAAACAATAACTCAATGAATGTTATGGCAACAAAATTTATTATTTCTGTAAATTGAATGACATCGTGGACAGAGCTAGAAGACAGACGTTTTCAATGCTTAAAACTGTTAAGAAATTAATATCTAGAAACTAGAAGAATTGCAAATTAACATCAAGAAGAGAGCATCTCCATTAGAAAAATGGGCAACTAATATAAATAGACAGTTTGTAAAAGAGGAAATCCAAAACCTGAGAAACATATCGAGAGATGCTCAAACTCATCAGTAGTCAGAAAAATGCAAATTAAAACAACACTGAGATTTCACTCTATACCAATTAAACTGGCAAAAATTAGAAAACTGGATAATGCCAGGCATTGGGGCACAGCATACAGTTATATTGAAATTTCCCTGCATTGCTGTGGGGAATAGAGACCAATGCCATTTTCAGGGGAAACAAGTCTTGCATTACTTACAAAACTAAATGCACATACCTTATGACTTAGCAAATCTGTTCCTCGATTATATATCTAAAATGAATTTTCACACAGGTCCAAAAGGGGATGTGTGCAAGATGTTCACTGTAAATTATTTGTAAGCTATGCCAATAGCAGCTCCTGGAGTGACGCAGGTGACAACCTAGCAGCCTGTATACAGTGGACTGAACTTGGTTGTCCATCGCTGGGAGAGGGAATAAGTAAAATGTGGAGGATGCACACTGTGTGGTACATGCAACAGATACATTCACATGCACCAACCTGAAGAGATCTTACAGCATAGTTCTTAGTGGAAAAGTCAGAAATATAATGAGATAATACAGAATATACACGTATTTCAAAAAACAAAACTACATGAACGCAAAACAAAAACAAACATTTTATAAGGACTCATGTAAACAAAACTATACACATTTTAAAAGTAGATGATTGCCTCTGGGAGGGAGGGGGATGGAGGTTGGATACTGAGATAAAACTAAAGAGGGCCCTTCTGATCAGTGGGGAAGATGGGGGAAGATGGCGGAAGAGTAAGACACGGAGATCACCTTCCTCCCCACAGATACATCAGAAATACATCTACACGTGGAAAAACTCCTACAGAACACCTACTGAACGCTGGCAGAAGACCTCAGACCTCCCAAAAGGCAAGAAACTCCCCACGTACCTGGGTAGGGCAAAAGAAAAAAGAATAAACAGAGACAAAAGAATAGGGATGGGACCTGCACCAGTGGGAGGGAGCCGTGAAGGAGGAAAGGTTACCACACACTAGAAGCCCCTTCGTGGGCGGAGACTGTGGGTGGCAGAGGTGGGGAGCTTTGGGGCCATGGAAGAGAGTGCAACAACAGGGGTGCGGAGGGCAAAGCGGAGAGATTCCCGCACAGAGGGGCGGTGCCGACCGGCACTCACCAGCCAGAGAGGCTTGCCTGCTCACCCACCGGGGCGGGCGGGGGCTGGGAGCTGAGGCTTGGGCTTCGATCGGAGCACAGGGAGAGGACTGGTGGCGTGAACACAGCCTGAAGGGGTTAGTTCAAAGAGGCAAGAGACTTCTTCTTCCCTCTTTGTTTCCTGGTGCCTGAGGAGACGGGATTAAGAGCGCTGCTTAAAGGAGCTCCAGAGACGGGCGCGAGCCGCGGCTAACAGTGCAGAGCCCAGAGACGGGCATGAGATGCTAAAGCTGCTGCTGCCACCACCAAGAAGCCTGTGTGCGAGCACAGGTCACTATCCACAGCCCCCTTCCGGGGAGCCTGTGCAGCCCGCCACTGCCAGAATCCCGGGATCCAAGGACAACTTCGCAGGGAGAACGCACAGCGCACCTGCGGCTGGTGCAACGTCATGCCGGCCTCTGCCGCCGCAGGCTCGCCCCGCACTCCGTGCCCCTCCCTACCCCCGGCCTGAGTGAGCCAGAGCCCCTGAATGAGCGGCTCCTTTAACCCCATTCTGTCTGAGCGAAGAACAGACGCCCTCCGGCGACCTACACGCAGAGGCGGGGCCAAATCCAAAACTGAACCCCAGGAGCTGTGCGAACAAAGAAGAGAAAGGGAAATCTCTCCCAGCAGCCTCAGGAGCAGTGGATTAAATCTCCACAATCAACTTGATGTACCCTGCATCTGTGGATACCTGAATAGAGAACGAATCATCCCAAATTGAGGAGGTGGATTTTGAGAGCAAGACTTATTATTTTTTTCCCTTTTCCTCTTTTTGTGAGCGTGTATGTGTATGCTTCTGTGTGAGATTTTGTCTGTATAGCTTTGCTTTCACCATTTGTTCTATGGTTCTATCCATCTGGTATTTTTGTTTGCTTTTACTTTAAAAAAAATTTTTTCCTAATAATAATTTTTGTATTTTAATAACTTTATTTTATTTTACCTTACTTTATTTTATTTTCTTTAATCCTCTTTCTTTCTTTCTACTTTTTCTCCATTTTATTCTGAGCCATGTGGATGAAAGGCTCTTGGTGCTCTAGCCAGGACTCAGTGCTGTGCCTCTGAGGTAGGAGAGCCAACTTCAGGACACTGGTCCACAAGAGACCTCCCAGCTCCACATAATATCAAATGGCAAAAATCTCCCAGAGAGCTCCATCTCAACACCAACACCCAGCTTCACTCAACGACCAGCAAGCTACAGTGCTGGACACCCTATGCCAAACAACTAGCAAGACAGGAACACAACCCCACCCATTAGCAGAGAGGCTGCCTAAAATCATAATAAGTCCACAGACACCCCAAAACACACCAGCAGACGTGGACCTGCCCACCAGAAAGACAAGATCCAGCCTCATCCACCAGAACACAGGCACTACTCTCCTCCACCAGGAAGCCTGCAAAACCCACTGAACCAACCCTAGCTGCTGGGGACAGACACCAAAAACAACGGGAACTACGAACATGCAGCCTGCAAACAGGAGACCCCAAACACAGTAAGATAAGCAAAATGAGAAGATAGAAAAACACACAGCAGATGAAGGAGCAAGATAAAAACCCACCAGACCTAACAAATGAAGAGGAAATAGGCAGTCTACCTGAAAAAGAATTCAGAATAATGATAGTAAAGATGATCCAAAATCTTGGAAATTTAATAGACAAAATGCAAGAAACATTTAACAAGGACCTAGAAGAACTAAAGATGAAACAAACAATGATGAACAACACAATAAATGAAATTTAAAATACTCTAGAAGGGATCAATAGCAGAATAACTGAGGCAGAGGAATGGATAAGTGACCTGGAAGATAAAATAGTGGAAATAACTACTGCAGAGCAGAATAAAGAAAAAAGAATGAAAAGAGTTGAGGACAGTCTTAGATAGCTCTGGGACAACATTAAACGCACCAACACATTCGAATTATAGGGGCTCCAGAAGAAGAAGAGAAAAAGAAAGGGACTGAGAAGATATTTGAAGAGATTATAGTTGAAAACTTCCCTAATATGGGAAAGGAAATAGTTAATCAAGTCGAGGAAGCACAGAGAGTCCCATACAGGATAAATCCAAGGAGAAACATGCCAAAACACACATATCAATCAAACTGTCAAAAATTAAATACAAAGAAAACATATTAAAACCAGCAAGGGAAAAATAACACACAAGGGAATCCCCATAAGGTTAACAGCTGATCTTTCAGCAGAAACTCTGCAAGCCAGAACGGACTGGCAGGACGTATTTAAAGTGATGAAGGAGAAAAACCTACAACCAAGATTACCCAGCAAGGATCTCATTCAGATTTGATGGAGAAATTAAAACCTTTACAAACAAGCAAAAGCTGAGAGAATTTAGCACCACCAAACCAGCTTTACAACAAATGCTAAAGGATCTTCTCTAGGCAAGAAACACAAGAGAAGGAAAAGACCTATAACAACAAACACAAAATAATTAAGAAAACGGGAATAGTAACATACATATCGATAATTACCTTAAATGTAAATGGATTAAATGCTCCTACCAAAAGACACAGACTGGCTGAATGGATACAACAACAACACCCATATATATGCTGTCTACAAGACACCCACTTCAGACATAGAGACACATACAGACTGAAAGTGAGGGGATAGAAAAAGATATTCCATGCAAATGGAAACCAAAAGAAAGCTGGAGTAGCAATCCTCATATCAGACAAAATAGACTTTCAAATAAAGACTATTAGAAGAGACAAGGAAGGACACTACGTAATGATCAAGGGATTGAACCAGGATGAAAATATAACAATTGTAAATATTTATGCACCCAACATAGGAGCACCTCAATACATAAGGCAAATACTAACAGCCATAAAAGGGGAAAACAACAGTAACACAATCATAGTAGGGGACTTTAACACCCCACTTTCACCAATGGACAGATCATCCAAAATGAAAGTAAATAAGGAAACACAAGCTTTAAATGATACATTAAACAAGATGGACTTAATTGATATTTATAGGACATTCCATCCAGAACAACAGAATACACATTTTTCTCAAGTGCTCATGGAACATTCTCCAGGATAGATCATATCTTGGATCACAAATCAAGCCTTGGTAAATTTAAGAAAATTGAAATTGTATCAAGTATCTTTTCCGACCACAACGCTATGAGACTAGATATCAATTACAGGAAAAGATCTATAAAAAATACGAACACATGGAGGCTAAAAAATACACTACTTAATAATGAAGTGATCACTGGAGAAATCAAAGAGGAAATCAAAAAATACCTAGAATCAAATGACAATGGAGACATGATGACTCAAAACCTATGGGATGCAGCAGAAGCAGTTCTAAGAGGGAAGTTTACAGCAATACAATCCTACCTTAAGAAACAGGAAACATCTCGAATAAACAACCTAAACTTGCACCTAAAGCAATTAGAGAAAGAAGAACAAAAAACCCTAAAGTTAGCAGAAGGAAAGATATCATAAAGATGAGATCAGAAATAAATGAAAAAGAAATGAAGGAAACGAGAGCAAAGATCAATAAAACTAAAAGCTGGTTCTTTGAGAAGATAAACAAAATTTATAAACCATCAGGCAGACTCATCAAGACAAAAAGGGAGAAGACTCAAATCAATAGAATTAGAAATGAAAAAGGAGAAGTAACAACTGACACTACAGAAATACAAAAGATCATGGAGATTACTACAAGCAACTCTATGCCAATAATGTGGACAACCTGGAAGAAATGGACAAATTCTTAGAAATGAACAACCAGCCAAGACTGAATCAGGAAGAAATGGAAAATATGAACAGACCAATCACAAGCACTGAAATTGAAACTGTGATTAAAAATCTTCCAACAATCAAAAGCCCAGGACCAGATGGCTTCACAGGCAAATTCTATCAAACATTAAGAGAAGAGCTAACACCTATCCTTTTCAAACTCTTCCAAAATATAGCAGAGGGAGGAAAACTCCCAAACTCGTTCTACAAGGCCACCATCACCCTGATACCAAAACCAGACAAGGATGTCACAAAGAAAGAAAACTACAGGCCAATATCACTGATGAACATAGATGCAAAAATCCTCAGCAAGCTACTACAAACAGAATCCAACAGCACATTAAAAGGAGCATACACCATGATCAAGTGGAGTTTATTCCAGGAATGCAAGGATTCTTCAATATACGCAAATCTCGATGTGATACACCATATTAACAAATTAAAGGAGAAAAACCATATGACCATCTCAATAGATGCAGAGAAAGCTTTCGACAAAATTCAACGTCCATTTATGATAAAAACTCTCCAGAAATTAGGCACAGAGGGAACTTTCCTCAACATAATAAAGGCCATATATGACAAACCCACAGCCAACATCGTCCTCAATGGTAAAAAACTGAAAGCATTTCCACTAAGATCAGGAACAAGACAGGGTTGCCCACTCTCACCACTCTTATTCAACACAGTTCTGGAAGTTTTAGCCACAGCAATCAGAGAAGAAAAGGAAATAAAAGGAATCCAATTCGGAAAAGAAGAAGTAAAGCTGTCACTGTTTGCAGATGACATGATACTATACATAGAGAATCCTGAAGATGCTGCCGGAAAACTACTAGAGCTTATCAATGAATTTGGTAAAGTAGCAGGATACAAAATTAATGCACAGAAATCTCTGGTATTCCTATACACTAATGATAAAAAATCTGAAAGTGAAATCAAGAAAACACTCCCATTTACCACTGCAACAAAAAGAATAAAATATCTGGAATAAACCTACCTAAGGAGACAAAAGACCTGTATGCAGAAAATTATAAGACACTGATGTAAGAAATTAAAGATGATACAAATAGATGGAGAGATACACCACGTTCTTGGATTGGAAGAATCAACATTGTGAAAATGACTCTACTACGCAAAGCAATCTACAGATTCAATGCAATCCCTATCAAACTACCACTGGCATTTTTCACAGAACTAGAACAAAAAAATTCACAATTTGTATGGAAACACAAAAGACCCCGAAGAGCCAAAGCAATCTTGAGAACGAAAAACGGAACTGGAGGAATCAGGCTCCCTGACTTCAGACTATACCTCAAAGCTACAGTAATCAAGACAGTATGGTACTGGCACCAAAACAGAAAGATAGATCAATGGAACAGGATAGAAAGCCCAGAGATAAACCCACGCACATACGGTCACCTTATCTTTGATAAAGGAGGCAGGAATGTACAGTGGAGAAAGAACAGCCTCTTCAATAAGTGGTGCTGGGAAAACTGGACAGGTACATGTAGAAGTATGAGATTAGATCACTCCCTAACACCATACACAAAAATAAGACGAAAATGGAATAAAGTCCTAAATGTAAAGCTAGATACTATCAAACTCTTAGAGGAAAACATAGGCAGAACACTCTATGACATAAATCACAGCAAGATCCTTTTTGACCCACCTCCTAGAGAAATGGAAAGAAAAACAAAAACAAATGGGACCTAATGAAACTTCACAGCTTTTGCACAGCAAAGGAAACCATAAACAAGACCAAAAGACAACCCTCAGAATGGGAGAAAATATTTGCAAATGAAGCAACTGACAAAGGCTTAATCTCCAAAATTTATAAGCAGCTCACGCAGCTCAATAACAAAAAAGCAAACAACCCAATCCAAAAATGGGCAGAAGACTTAAATAGACATTTCTCCAAAGAAGATATACAGACTGCCAACAAACACATGAAAGAATGCTCAACATCATTAATCCTTAGAGAAATGCAAATCAAAACTACAATGAGATATCATCTCACACCAGTTAGAATGGCCATCATAAAAATATCTAGAAACAATAAATGCTGGAGAGGGTGTGGAGAAAAGGGAACCCTCTTGCACTGCTGGTGGGAATGTGAATTGGTACAGCCACTATGGAGAACAGTATGGAGGTTCCTTAAAAAACTACAAATAGAACTACCATACGACCCAGCAATCCCATTACTGGGCATATACCCTGAGAAAACCATAATTCAAAAAGAGTCATGTACCAAAATGTTCATTGCAGCTCTATTTACAATAGCCAGGACATGGAAACAACCTAAGTGTCCATCATCGGATGAATAAAGAAGATGTGGCACATATATACAATGGAATATTATTCAGCCATAAAAAGATACGAAATTGATCTATTTGTAATGAGGTGGATGGACCTAGAGTCTGTCATTCAGAGTGAAGTTAAGTCAGAAAGGGAAAGACAAATACCGTATGCTAACATATATATATGTATGGAATTTAAGGAAGAAAAGTGTCATGAAGAACCTAGGGGTAAGACAGGAATAAAGACACAGAACTACTAGAGTATGGACTTGAGGATATGGGGAGGGGGAAGGGTAAGCTGTGACAAAGTGAGAGAGGCATGGACATATATACACTACCAAACGTAAAATAGATAGCTAGTGGGAAGCAGCGCATAGCACTGGGAAATCAGCTCAGTGCTTTGTGACCACCTAGAGGGGTGGGATAGGGAGGGTGGGAGGGAGGGAGATGCAAGAGGGAAGAGATATGGGAACATATGTATGTGTATAATTGATTCACTTTGTTATAAAGCAGAAACTAACACACCATTGTAAAGCAATTATACTCCAATAAAGATGTAAAAAATAAATAAATAAATAAAATAGGGTCCTTCTCAGACTCATGATGATAATGCTCATGAACTAAGGAGTGTAATTAGTTCAACACTCTCCTCCTGAAGATTCTGAACGAAAAGGACGGAAGGGAGGGTGTAAGGAAGAAAGGGAGGAAGGGAAGAAAAGCTCTGAGAAGCTGGTATTGGAATTGTTCTTCCTCATTATTGGGTCAGTAATTTAGAGCAAGAGTTGGCAAATATTTTCTGTAAAGGGCCGGATAGTAAATATTTCAGTCCCTGCAAGCAATAGTCTCTGTTGCAACCACTCAACTCTGCCATTGTAGCAAGAAAGCAACTGTAGTCAATATGTAAAGAACAAGTAGGGCTGTGTTCCTGTTTTTTCACCAATATAGGTGGTGGGTCAGTGTGGTCCACAGGCTGTAGTCTGCTGACAGTTGATGTAGACTCCCAAGATTATAACAAATAAGTGCATTAAAGGACTCCTTTTCATGCAGACTGCATTTAAAGATCCAAAAACCTGGTTATGTGGCCTAAAAATTTCCAGTGTATTTTTGTGACCAATGGAATGAAATAAAGAACCAAAACTGTCTCAGACAACCCTTGGGTTTACAGTGTCTCAGACTCCAGTCAGGAAGAGGACATGGGGCTTCCCTGGTGGCACAGCGGTTAAGAATCTGCCTGTCAATGCAGGGGACAAGGGTTCTATCCCTGATCCGGGAAGATCCCACATACCACGGAGCAACTAAGCCTGTGCACCGCAACTACTGAGCCTGCACTCTAGAGCCCATGAGCCACAACTACTGAGCCCACACGCCACAACTACTGAAGCTCATGCACTTAGAGCTCTTGCTCCGCAACAAGAGAAGCCACCGCAATGAAAAGCCCACACACTGCAACAAAGAGTAGCCCCCTCTCACCGCAACTAGAGAAAGTCCGTGCACAGCAATGAAGACCCAATGCGGCCAAAAAATAAAGTAATTGAAAAAAAAAAAAAGAAGAGTAGATAGAGTTGAAAAGATCTCTAGGTAAGGTTATTCTTGTTGAAACTCTACACCTTTTAAATTGCTGTTTCCATGGGAGCTACCATATCCGTAAGAGGCATAAGTTGGTCAGGGTTCTGAGCCCTATTATTAGAATTTTTACATAAGCAGAAAATGACAGATGCGAGGATTCCATATTACAGTCCTACAATCCTATAAATACCCTTTTCTTCTGGGAAGTGTGTCTGACCAAAACATATGAAGCAAGGTAACAGGCTAATAAAAGAGAACAGAGATTTAAATGTCAGCTGAAACAATGTTCATTTCCTTTAAAAAAAAAAAAATCATTTGCACAGCTCTTGGAGCCACTAAAGTGAACCTCTTGCAGTTTGAAGTTCACCCAAAAAATCCTTTGGCAAAATATTTGCTGAAACACTGTAATGTAGGAATTGGAAGGGATTAAGGCTTGCTCGGTTTCTCCTCCCACACACCTATCTTCCCGAGCTGACTTGTGCAGCTCAGAAGCTTAAATCCGTGTGTCTGAGACCCAGATTCCAAAATCAACATAGCACTCTCCTGCTCCCGCCAAAAATGAAAACGTTACTGATGTGTCTCATCTATAATGAAAATCTGCCTAAGAGAGCAGACCAACCATCCTTCACACAATCCTGTTAGCTCCCAAACACCCCAAATAGATCCTCTTTTGTCTGTCACTAGTTCTAACATCAGTACAATCCTTGCATGGTAGTGTTTCAAACACACTGTGAGTCCCTGCCCTCTAATCACCACTCAGCTCAGCCACTGAGGCTCAGAGAGGGAACAGCTGTGTGGCAGTGACTCTGAGTGCAGTGGTTCAAAGAGGGGAGAAATGACTGTGGGCTACAGTGGTCTGGGGAGATTCATGAAGGGGCCTTACTTTTTAAAGGGCAGAAGATCCTTACAAAGACATCAAAGGATGAGAAGATGCCTGGCAGGCAGAAATGCCATAATGGCTCTATTTTAACTACAACAAATTACAAGGTGCAAAAGCACCCATGTTTAGGTGGTGAAATTTTAAAAGACTTAAGGATTTTTCAGCCGTTTCTTGCTAACTTTTGTTTTTATCCACTTTTCTCGATGGCAATCCCTGTCACAAGTCTAAACATTGCAATCATATTATTTACCAGTCAAGTATTTGTAAAGTATAAAGAATTTCAGCTTTCTTATACTGCCATTCCACCAAGTTTTATAGCTTTACCTCAGCCCTTGGATTCACATTGACCCTTAGTCTCCATGGAATATATCTGGGTCTTAAAATATGTAAACCAGATCTTCTCTATACTGAAGCTCATCACTTTAGCCTCTGCCACATTGTTTTTCATACATTCTTCTAATCACTATAATGTATAATGGAGGCTGTATTCAAGTATGCCCCGTGTTGAGCTGGATGGTGAATCTACAAACCCAAGTCTTTCTATCCCTGCAACTAGTCTTGAACTTTGCCTTGCTGTAATAGATGTCACTCGTATGCATATGAACGTGTGTGTAACGATACATGGAATAAGATTCTGCCTTCCTTAACCATGACCTCAGCCACCTATGTGCCACCCCACCTCCTAATTGTCTACGAAAGCAGGAGACTGGGGGATGTGTGAGAGGAGAGAGAGAACCACTGGACGGCACGATATGGAGACTAATATGGTGGTCACTAGTGCTGTCAAGTAGAGTATTCTGGTTCTTCTCCCTTTAGGGCATAGAGTTCCATGTCCTGACCCTTTTGTTAAGATAGGACCATGTGACAAGTTGTAGACCATGAGTCATTCCAGGCCAGAATGGCATATGGTCAGCGTGAGACCTTCCAGGGCTGTTTTCTCTCCCTGACATAGTGGCTGGCACCATTCAGATGGTAGCTTCTATGTCAGTAATGATGATCAGAGCCTCCCTACCAACTAGGACGGATGAGTAACTTAAGAAATGTTTCTTGGTTGTGTTTAGCTCCTGAGACTTCGGGGAGTTTGTCACCACGACAAAATTTAGCGCACGCTGTCTGCTACATTAAAGGAGGGAGTACACAGTTTTGCCCTTCCCTCCAACTAAGGTTCTTATCATCCTCCAACACAAATGGGGGGCTTGAAGTATTTTTAGAGACTGAGGACACCAGAAAAGAAGGGAGAGTGCCCTTTTTTCCCCTGTTCAATATCTGCTTGGGTAACAGATTGGATGCCTGTTTGAGCAAGTGAAAACTGAATGAGAGGGAGACAGCAAGGCATAGAGAGAAGTACAAGCTCAGTTGACTAAACGTCCACTGTCACATCAAGAACGTGAGAGATCCCTGTGGGTCAAAAGGAAAAACGTTTCCGGTCACCTTGGCTAACTCTACCCACGTGCAGGTTATCAACATCACTGCAGGAGCAGATGTTCACCTGGAAAATGTGATGCCAGTCTTCCCTGTATGCAGGCTCTCCCAGTTTCTATAGATGATTCTTTGGGTACCGCTCCTCCATTGTCACCACACACACCTCACTTGGCTGACCAAGATGATAAGCAACAGTTGAATATGAGCTATGTGTCCATTTGCTAATCTCAGTCCCTCTTCCCAACATGCTTGAGGTTAAAAAGACCACAAAAGAGGGTCCTGTCTCATCCTCACAGTGGATCCCTCTGCCATTGTCAGTCTAAGAAATGGGACTAGGAAATTAAATAAGACTGTACTGGACTTTTAATAACTGAAAGTGATCACAAAGCTCTGGGAAAACATCTATGATACCGTTTTAAGAAAAAAAGAAAGGAAGTTGGACAAAATATGGTGGAAAGCAGTAATCAGAGAAAGGAAAATTGTTGCATGCTTATACTGCACTGAGTTTGGAATGTACATTAAAATAATTACATGTTTAGCTAAAAATAATGATCAATTTTTTCTAAAGCTCTCAGGACCTCATACATCCAAATGACTACTGTCACTCAAAGTGATCTCCAAGGCTACAACCCTTCATCCAATAATTTTTGAGCTGCTATTGCTCAAATATTTTTTCAAATTGCCTGAGTCCGTTTATGATCCACAGAATGAAATGTTTCTTTATAGCCACAGCTCAGCTCTCCCTGGACTACTTCTTTATCTGCCCTCTTTTCCTCTCTTCTGACTTTATTCAGGCTAACTCCACACTCTTCCCTCCCATTCTACCAAATACGGTAAGTGAGTTTCCTGCTTGCTCTGGAAAAGTCCTCTCTGCTACTTGAGGGATATAAAGGGTTGGGAGGATGAAGTGAAGAAGCAAGGGAGTTTTACAAGGAGAAGGCCATTTAGATGTTACCTACGGAAAAGCAGTAAATTGCTAACCAGGGCACTGCTGACTGACCATCATAAATGTGATCTCCTAAAATTTAATCCCTCTGATTTTAAAAAAGCGTTCTGGGCTATGAAATATGTCTCAAAACATATGAAAGGATTCAAATCATAGAAAGTATGTTCTGTGGACACAATGGAATTAAATTTCAAATCAATAGCAAAAATATATATATGGAAAATATCCCCCAAACATTACTATACTGGATAACACAGTTCTAAAAAAAAAAAAAGCATAAAATAAGAAATCAAAAGGAAAATTAGAAAGAATTTTTAACTGAATGAAAATGAAAACAGACCAGAATTGTGGGATGCTGCTAACATAGTACTTAAGGGGCTATCTATACCACTAAACACCTATATCAGAAACGAGGAAAAGTCACCAATCAATTACCTTAGTTTCAAACTTAGTAAACCAGAAAGAGCAAATTAACCCCAAAATAAGCAGAAGAAAGGAATGATAAAGGTCAAAACAGGAACCAAGTGAATAGAAAATAGGAAAATAGAAAAAAAAAAAAGAAACCAAAAGCTAGTTCTTTGGGAAAAAATGAATAAAATTGATAAACCTCTAGTAACACTGAGCTGAAGGAATAAAAAAGGAGAAAACATGAATTACCAATATCGGGTCTAAAAGGTGACATCATTACAGATTCTATAGGTAATAAAAGGATAAGAAGAATAATGTGAACAATTTTATGCATATAAATTCAACAACTTAGAGGAAATGGACAAATCTCTTGAAAGACACAAACTATCGACTTTACTCAAGAATAAATATGTAGCTTTATCATGCTAAGTGAAGTAAGCTAGACAAAGACAAATATCATATGATATAGCTTATATGCTGAATCTTAAAAAAAATGATGCAAATGAACTTATTTACAAAACTGAAACAGACTCACAGACTTAGAGAACAAACTTATGGTTACCAGGGGAGAAGCGGGGGTGAGAGGGATAGATTGGGAGTTTGGGATTGACATGTACACACTGCTATATTTAAAATAGATAACCAGGGACGTCCCTGGTGGCGCAGTGGTTGAGAATCCGCATGCCGATGCAGGGGACATGGGTTCTATCCCTGATCCGGGAAGATCCCACATGCCACGGAGCAAGTAAGCCCGTGCGCCACAACTACTGAAGCCCGCACGCCTAGAGCCTGAGTTCTGCAACAGGAGAAGCCACTGCAATGAGAAGCCTGCGCACCACAGTGAAGAGTAGCCCCCGCTCGCTGCAACTAGAGAAAGCTCGCGGGCAGCAACGAAGACCCAACATCGAAGATCCAATGCAGCCAAAAATAAACAAATTAATTAATTAATTAAAAATAAATAAAATAGACAACCAACAAGGACCTACTATATAACACAGGGCACGCTGCTCAATATTCTGTAACAACTTGTGGAGGATTACTGGACTGAATGTCAATATTATGACATCGTATGAGTGTGTTTCGTGTTTGGTAATTGCAATCATTGTTGCTTTTGTTGTGGTCATCCATTTACAATGCTTGGTGTCAGTCTATTTATCTCTTGTAAAAATAAAATACAGTGTGTGTGTGTGGAAAAAATATTCTGTAACAACTTAAATGGGAAAAGAATTTGAAAAAGAATAGATACATGTATATGTATAAGTGAATAACTTTGCTGTATACCTGAAACTAACACAACATTGTTAATTAACTATGCTCCAATATAAAATAAAAATTTTTTTAAAAAAAGGAAGTCAACAGGACCAAAAAAGAAACCAAAAAAAAAAGAATAAATATATAGCCTTGATGGCCAACAGGCACATGAAAAGATGCTCAACATCTCAACATCGTTAATTATCAGAGAAGTCAAAAGTACAATGAGGTATCACCTCACACCAGTCAGAATGGTGTGAGGTGATACCTCACTGTAGCAGTCTACAAATAATAGATGTTGGAGAGGGTGTGGAGAAAGGGAAACCCTTTCTACACTGTTGGTAGGAATGTAAATTAGTGCTATTAGTCACTATGGAGAACAGTATGGAGGTTCTTTAAAAAACTAAAAAAAACTAAAATAGTTACCATATGATCCAGCAATCCCACTCTTGGGCATATATCCAGAAAAGATGAAAACTCTAATTTGAAAAGATACATGCACCCCAATGCTCATCACAGCACTATTTACAATAACCAAGGCATGGAAGCAACCTAAGTATCCATCAACAGATCAATGGGTATATATATATATATATATATATATAACTGAATCACTTTGCTATACACCAGAAACTAACACAACATTGTACATCAACTACACTTCAATTTTGAAAACAAACGAACAACAGGGTGTAGATAATCTCTTAAAAAAGAAAGAATAAATATATGAATAGACCTATTTCTATTAAAGAAATTGAATTTGTACTTAAACACCTTCCCAAAAAGAAAATATTCAGGTGCAGATGTTTCCACTGGTGAATTCTAATAAACACTAAGGCAATAATACCAATTTTAAACCAAATTCCTCGAAAAAAATGTAAAGGAGGAAATACTTCTCAACTCAGGCTATGTGGCCAATTCACACCCAAAACAAAGCATTACTAGAAAAGAAAATGACAGAACAAAATCTCTCATGAACAGAGACACTACATTTCTAGACAAAATTTTAACAAATCAACAATATACAGGAAGGATAATAGAAAGGATAATAAATTGTGGCCAAGTAGAATTTATCTCTGTAATGCAATGTTGACTTAACATTCAAAAAATCAGTAGATGCAACTCACCATATTAACAGATAAAAAAGAAGAAAAAAACCAAAACATGTTATCATCAACAACATAAGGAAAACAAGAGCAAAAAATGAAGCAAGGATGAATCCTAGGATTTGGGCATGAAAACATGTGTCAAATGTCACAGAAAATCCCAGTAGAACAAAAGAGATGCCAGCTACTTAGGTTTGCTATTCAGGAGACCATCTGTAGACTTTTTCATAGTAGTTTCACTAGAAGGATGGGAATAACAGGGCTGATGAGATGCTGGGGGCAGGTGAGGGGAGCGTTGTAAATATCATCCATGAGTAAGAGATCACTGTTTTTCTATGCAATCCCCAACCTCAGCCACAACCCTTGATGAGAGCAGAGGAATATTTCTCCCCACTTTCTATCTGGATATAAACTTCAACAGATAAATGTTCTGAGTCTTTAGCCAATACAAACTCAGTCTTGGTCCTACATAAACTCCAGCTATACTTATAAAGTACTTACTGAGAAAGATGCTAAAGAAATTCTTAGCCACAAATTATCTTTCAGAACACAGGGACTAGGGGAAAAGAAAATGCGGTGGTAAAGCACTAGATGCTTTGCACCTAATTGACAAATGTAGAAGCAAATAAATTACCAGGAGTAGACGGCACCCACTCAAGGGTCTGAAGGAACTCAAGGATGAAATCGTGAAGCTGCTGGCCAAACTGCAACCTTGAAGTTACAAATGGCCACATACCACTGGAGTGGCAGTCTGCCAGAGTGACTTCTCTCCACGACATGGGCTGCAGAGGAGATCTGAGAACCACAGACACATGGGTCTTACTTCCAACTCCAGTATGTTAAAAACGACAATGGAGTGGAAGCCTACTCCACACTTGAGAAGTCTAATCTCTCACTTAGGGTGTGGCTCTCACTCTCTGAGGGGAAGCTGGGTGGTCCAGGGGAATGAGCAACAGCTGGAAATCGGGAGACCCACTCTGAAGTCTGTTCTGTCCCTGTTAAGATTACAATCACCCTGTATCTCATTCTCATATGCAAAATGAGAATAATAGCTACCCTATATACCCCATAAAATTGTTGGGAGGTTGAGAGGATGTAACAGAGATTACTATTTTTTTTTATTTGAAGTATCACTGATTTACAATGTCATGTTAGTTTCAGGTGTACAGCACAGTGATTCAATTATACATACATATATGTATATTCTTTTTTAAATTATTTTCCCTAATAGGTTATCACAAAATATTGAGTATAGCTCCCCGTGCTATACAGTGGGTTCTTGTTGGTTGCCTATTTTATATATAGTAGTGTATATATGTTAATCCCAGACCCCTAATTTATCCCTCCCCACACTTTGGTAACCATGTTTGTTTTCTAAGTCTGTGAATCTCTTTCTGTTCTATAAATAAGCTCATTGGTATATATTTTTTTAGATTCTATGTTTTAATTTAAAAAAATTAAGCCTAAATGAATTTGTGGTATTCATGTATTAAGGAGGAGGATAATAATGATAATAATAATAATATGATGATGATGATGTTCTACTAAATCCCTGTAGAGGGTGAATTTCCAGTGATTGTTCTTTCATTACAATCTTACCAGCCACTTCTGTGTCTCTCTCCTCCCTTGATTTTCATTACTTTGAATTTATCACTTTGCATCCAAGATTACCATTTTCAGTTGCTTCTCTGCATCTGTGTATCTTAACCTGAGCCTCAATCCTGAACTCATCAGTTTTGTTTCCAACGTTGTGTCTCCATTTGTCCTATTTCTGCCAGTGATACACTAATCTTACCCATGACCCAGGTTCAGAACCCAAGGTGGGCTTTGAGACCTTCTTTTCTCCTCCACTAAACTCACAAGTGTGCACATATATATGTACACATGCACACACATTATAAATTTGCTAATTCTCGCCAATTCTCTATCACGATGCCTCTGGAATCCATGCCTTAGCTTTATTCCCCCCCAGCACTGACCTTTTTAGCTCCTGTTATCTCAATCAGTCTCTGAATACTTAACAGAGAGCCTTCTACATGCCAGGTGTCATGAAAGATGCTGAGGATGTGATGGTGAATAAGACATGAGTCCGGCTTGAAAGGTTCTCAGAGTCAAGTGCTGTTGGTGGAGGCTTTCTATAGAAAGGAGATCACATCATGATAGAGCTAGTAAGGTATCGGTAGAAGAGGGTATTGATAATAGTAGGGGTTCTGTGAGAGATGAGGCATCTAATCCAACATAAGGTGGTCAGGAAAGGCCTCCTGGAGGAGCAGATTCCTGAGCTGGAGGCCACAGCTAGTCCATTGGTGTGTAGATGTCAGAGAAAGGTGTGTAGAAAGGAAAGAATTCTAGTCAGAAGCTGCAACAAATGTTGAGGCAATTATAAGCATCTCAGGATGGCTGGAACACGGTTCGTAAAGGAAGTGGCAAAACAGAAGTCTCGGGTTTCCCTGGTGGCGCAGTGGTTGAGAGTCCGCCTGCCGATACAGGGGACACGGGTTCGTGCCCCGGTCCGGGAAGATCCCACGTGCCGCGGAGAGGCTGGGCCCGTGAGCCATGGCCGCTGAGCCCGCGCGTCTGGAGCCTGTGCTCCGCAACGGGAGAGGCCACAACAGTGAGAGGCCCGCATAACGCAAAAACAAAACAACAAAAACAAACAAAAAAACCAGAAGTCTCAAAAGAGAGCCAGGAGGCAGATGTCTGGGGGTCTCGTAAACTATGTTCAGCACTTTTACTTTAGGGTGAAGAGGAGGTGGAGCCATGTGGGATTTATGCACGGAGGTGACAGACTGTTTTTTAGCGAAATCATCCTGTCAGAGCCTGGTATCCAGCTGCGAATGCTCAGAGCACATTGCCCACCCAGCTCCGCCTCCACACAGAACATGCCAGCCTGCAGGGTGCCTCTCCACACTACTGCCACCCAGAGACCAGGCCTCTCTTTCAGACTGCAGATGAGCCTTGAGGGCCAACAGCACTTCACCCCCAGCAGATTGTCAGGACCCCCTGCCTTGGCAAATGTGCTGCCACGTGACTCTATTTCCTAACCGGAGGCCCTTCTAGTGGTGTATCCTCTTCTTTTCCCTTATTCCCAAATAGCTTGGTGTTTCTTCTCCCCAACCAACTTCTAGCACTCACATTTCTCCTAAATCCTTGCCCCGTGCTGTCTGGAATCTCCATTCCCTTATTAACAAATTCCCCTACACCCTTAACTTCTCCACGGAATGTCCCTTTACTCCCTTATCTTGATGTGGTTGTCCCCTGGGAACCCTACTTCCCCTGTAGCATCGCAAGTGGAAGCTTCTCATTCACCCAATACACCTCATTGTTCTGGATTGGGAGTCAGGTCCAGAATCCTCCTACCTGCAATTCCCAGACTGTTCTTCCACCCTCTTACGTTAAAAACCCAGCTCCCTTTCTCTGGGGCACGCTGAGCCACCTTCAGCTCTGTCCTGTACTGCCCTCATGGACATTGTTCTTCATTCCCTGAAATCTTCAGGATCTCTACCTGGTCCCGCCACCGTCGTGATTGGTCCCAAACACCACGATTCCGGACTTCTTTGACTTTCTGACCTCCAAAGCACTTCTCTATCCAATTTCTTATCTTCACCTGCAACTCTTTCACCTACAAAGAGTGTGCTCTGCAATCATACACATTCCCTCCTTCCTGTTGCCTTACTCAATTCCTCCCATCATACCAGCTCTTCCCCCTCACCAGGACCGCTGACCTCTCTAATCTCTCCTCAGTTCCTTCCTCTTCCATGTGCATCTCAACCTCCATGACCCATTGCTGAATCGCTTTTTTGCTGACTTGCTATATTGAGTCTTTATAGAACCAATTCAGTTAGCACTCCCATTTTCCGAAACCTATGCCCTGTGCTAAATGGGGTATCCCTGTATTACCCAAAGACTCCTAACCAGGCTCTTCATATTCCAGGAGGCTTTCCACCATAAAACATCGAGTACATCCCCTCCTAATTCATTTTCCTAAAGCTGAGTTCTGACTACCCTTCTACCCTGCTCACAAACTTTCAAGTGATGCCTGTGGCCTATCAAAGTAACTTTACCAATCTGAGATTTATATTCCAGAACCAAACCACCTCTCTGACCTTATCTCATTTTGCTTCCATCCATTTCTAATATCTTCTATCACCCTGATCTCACTATGTCTCCAACACCTGCTTTTCTCTTCCTCCAAAGGTAGGTATGTACGTATGTATATGGGTACGTGTGTGTATATACCTGTATCTCTTGAATTATTGTTGTAAAGCCATGCCTCCCCAAAGTCTTCCCAGCTTTTTCTGGAAGAACCCAGGATACAACAAAGTGCCTTTACCACCTGTTGCAGCCAGCACTATGTCTCCTCTCCACTCCCGTCAGCAACGTCAGCCACCACGCCCACGTGCTGACCCTCTCCCAAGTGATGGAGCCGTTTCCCGGGTACGGCCCCCACCCCCAAGTCTCCCTGTACCAGCACCACTGTGAGCTGCAGTCCAGCCACTGAAGAGGGGAGACTTCCCTCATCCCACACACCCCAGGGGACCATGGTCCAAATTCTTTATCCTAAAAGAGCACTTTGGGGTATTCCCAACGTGTCACAAAAAGTTTGTGTGAAATCCACGTTCTGGGTTCTTGCTTGCAATCTCTCTCTTCCGAAGAATCAGATGCAAGGCCACAGAGACTAGCGGAGAAAACCGCTGTGAGAAAAAGAGCATTTTCGTCTAAATTCCTTTCTATGCCCCCACTCCCCGTCTCTGTCCTCCATATCTCCCCTTCAGGTGCACCACAGGCCCAATCAATAAAGGGCTTTCTTTTCATGGAGAAGCTTTCCGTGAAGTTTGATGGAAAACACCGGTCAGTAATCCAAAGCCCAGACTTCACCACTGGTGATCTTGAGAGCCACTTGGCCCTTCTGAGTGGCATGCCTCATCTGCCTCATCTACAGCAGAGGAGTATCACCATCCAAGGTGATACAACTAGAACCATGCTGTAAATTGTCAAACGTTACATCAAGCTTCTCAGGGCCAGAGACCTCGGTGTGCGACCTAGAGCAAGTTAACTACCTTCTAAACCTCAGTTTCTCAATCTCTAAAATGAACTAATAAGGATCATCTCACAGGCCACTTTGAGAATTAAATGTTGTAGGGAAGATGACTAATACTGTACTACTCCTAACTAGAAGGCAACTGGCAGTCTCAGCATTGGTGCGATGGTGGTGGTGATGGAGGTATTCTGTGGAAGGTGATGTCTCTATTCTGAAGCCTGAAGGTATTAGCCTGCTTATATAAAAGTCCAGCATGATCTCAACCCAAAAGAAACAAAGTACCAATCTGCACTAGAAATCCTCCAAAGGATATCCTCCAAAGGGAGAGTCTCTGTTACTTACAAAACATTTGAGGATTTTCTTCTACTGAAGGAGTTTAAAAATTCTTCTATATTATGATATTATCCAATATCCCTAAAACCCCATTATATGTAATGGCATATATAATTTGAATGTTTCAAAATCTATTTAAGATATTACAAAAATTTCTATTGCTATAAAATTATGTCTGCAATACTGGCATATTATACAGACACACTTTTATGACGTCAGTTTAATTGTTCAGTGCCAAGTTTAACTCCTTTTTAGTCTGGTATATTTTTACACAAGATTTAATTTGGGGATAAACAGTCCAATATAAGCAGAGCAGAAAAGGCATCACGTGGCAATTTCTTATTTTCCGCACATTGTGTCTGGCCATACATTTTTAATATCAAAATTGCCTTGTTCTGTAATATTTTGATTGGAGATTTATGCATGCTGTTGCCACATCCTTTAAACAGATGTGTGGTAAATTTGATGGAAAAAAAAATCTCTTCCTCCTGAAACTAGGACACTTGCTCATTTAAATAATATAGAACAACAACAGTCACTGTGGATGTTTTAAAACATAGGATGCTCTATAAAGTAAAAGGCCTCAAAACGTGCCGTCACAGTTTTATTCCCAATTCACTGCAGATCTTCAAAACTTTCAACTGATGTGTTGCTGTATTTCCCACAATGACCACTCCAGCCCATATCGCCTCATGTTCAGTAGCAACACAAACACCATGAAACAAGAAGACTGGCCTCCTTGGTCAGAAATTGCAGTCCCATAGAGGGGGTAAAGTTGAATCTGTGTCACAGGCCTGATCACAGCCACCCTTAGAGGATGCACGGAAAAGTAGAGCAGGCTCTGGAAAAGTAGGTCCAGGCTCTGGAATTAGACTGGGCTCCAATCCCAGTCCTAGAATTTAGTATCTGTGGAATTCTGTACTGCCTCAGTTTCCTCACCTGAAATGGAAATAATAAAACCTACTTTGCATGGAGGTTGTAAGAGTTTAATGAAATGGGCCATAATGCCTAGGAAAGTGCATGACACACAATAGATTCTCTGTAAATTACAGTATAATCTATATTTTATTATTACATTCATTATCTTGCTCATAGTATCCTTGGTCTAACTGAGCTTCAAGAGATAGGCTAAGGGTGAGCTGGGACGAAGTGAGAGAGTGGCATGGACATATATACACTACCAAATGTAAAACCAATAGCTAGTGGGAAGCAGCGGCAGAGCACAGGGAGATCAGCTCGGTGCTTTGTGACCACTTAGAGGGGTGGGATAGGGAGGGTGGGAGGGAGGGAGATGCAAGAGGGAGGAGATATGGGAACATATGTGTATGTATAGCTGATTCACTTTGTTATAAAGCAGAAACTAACACACCATTGTAAAGCAATTATACTCCAATAAAGATGTTAAAAGAAAAAAAAAGAGACAGGGTAAGAGGATCTTCACAGAGCCACACCAGCTGCTAGGAAAACAACAGTAACCACCACAGCAATACAGGGCCCATTCCTTAATGGCAACAGATCTTACACGCAGAATAACAATTGTTTGAAAAGCCCCTCCACCTTCAAGAAATGTTCTTGAAAGGTATGGTTATAAGTGGTCTTTGCACACCAGTTTGAACAACCTTCTTAATTCCAGAAACCACACACTCTGAAACACCTGAAATAATCTGCGCATTCTGTGTGATGTTTTTATTCAACGCTCCATCTATATTAATCCATGAGTGATCCCAAACCTCATTTAAATGAGTTGTTTCCAACGCCTCCCCAACTGAGGCTTTCACTAAATTATTTTCACCAGTATCCAAAGGGACTGATTTGAGTTCTTCCTTCTCTGGTGAAGATGCTAATGAACACCGATAGTTAAATGGCAGAAAAACCAAAGGGAAACCAAGTGCTTTGGATTATCTGCTAAGGATAAATAATTAAACATAAACTACATTTTAATTTCATACGTTACTTGGCCTCGGAAAACTTCATTTGCAGTCACTCTGTCAATCAAATCCTCCTTTAGCCAACACCCCCTCCAGCTACCACTCCATTCTGTGCCCCTTTTATAACCAGAACGTCTCTAAACAGTTGTCTGTCTGCACCATTTTCACTGTCTCCCTCCCTTTCTCTCTCAAACCCACTCCCATCAGCTTGCTCATAAACACTTCACTGAAAGTACTTTTATCCAGGTCACAAACGACTTCCACATTGACAAGCTCAGTGGTTAAATTATTGTTTTCCTTTTCATTTAGAATTTCTTAGGCAATATTTATACAAAAAAGTATAAATAATTCAGTGATTATCTGTGTACCCACCACCAAGCTTAAAAAGCACAGCATTACCAACATTGTTGAATGTCTCCTGTGTATCCCCCCGGATGGCTTCCTCTTCCCGCACTCTTCAAGTAACTAATGTCCTGATCCAGTATTTTTTGTTTCCACATATTTCTTTATACTTTTACTATGAAAGTTTCTCTAAGCAATATGTTTGTTTTGCATGCTTTAACTTTATAAATGGTATGCAACTACACATATTCTTCAACATTTGCGCTCACTACCATATGTGTGGGATTCATCCACGTGACTAACTCATTCATTTTTTCAGGTGAACAGAATTCCATTGTGCAAACACAGCACAATGTATTTACCCATTCTCCTGTTGATAGACATTTGGGAATGCTTCCAATATTTTTGCTAAAAATAAACATTGCTTCTAAGGGCATTCTTGTATGTATCTTGTCAATGGTCAATTCTCAATACTCACCTGGTTTTACCTCCTGGAGACATTTGACGTGGGCAATCACTCCCTCCTTAACATGGACTTTTAAATTGACTTTAGAGACACCACATTCTTCCTGGGTTTTTTTTCCCCTAACATCACTGCTGGTGATGGCTCCTCTTCCCAACCTCTAAATATTGAGGTGTCCCAGGACTGAGACTTTGTCACTCCTCCCTTCCCTATTTTCACTCCTAGATAATCTCATTCACTCTATGGCTTTAAATATCATTTTTTAACTAAAAATAAAGTACCATACGATCCAGAAATTCCACTGCTAGATATAGACCCAAAGAAAATGAAAACATTAATTCAAAAAGATACATGCACCCCAATGTTCATAGCAGCATTATTCACAATAGCCAAGATATGGAAGCAACCCAAGTGTTCATCAACAGATGAATGGATAAAGAAGATGTGGTGTGTATGTGTGTGTGTGTGTGTGTATATATATATATATATATATACACACACACACACACACACACACACATACACACACACACAGGCACACACAATGGAATATTACTTAGCCATAAAAAAGAATGAATTCTGGCATTTGCAACAACCTGAATGGACCTAGAGAATATTATGCTTAGTGAAATAAGTCATACAGAAAAAGAAAAGACTATGTTATCACTTATATGTGGAATCTGAAAAATAAAACAAATGAATGTATATAATAAAACAGACTCACAGTTATAGAAAACAAACTAATGGTTACCAATAGGGAGAAGGAAGAGGGGAGGGGCAAGATGGGGTATGAGATGAAGAGACACAAACTACTACATATAAAATAGATAAGCAACAGGGATATATTGTACAGCACCGGGAAATCCAGCCATTATTTTGTAATAACTTTAAAGGGAGTATAATCTATATAAACATTGAATCACTATGCTGTATACCTGAAATATAATATTGTAAATCAACTATATTTCAATTTAAAAAGGGGGAAAAAAGACAAAAATAAAGCCCGTTTTTGTTGATGATTCCAAAATGCACACCATTAGCTCTCTCCTCCCCCTCGAACTCCAGCCCTCTCCATCCAACTTTGTATTCAACATGTCTACTGGGATATCTAAATTTGACATATCCAAAATGGACTGATTTCCATAGTTGTCCCCCGAAAGCTATTTCCTCTCTATGTCCTCTCCATTTCATCAAGTCAAATCATTCAATCAGTTGCTCCAGGAAAAAACAAAAAAAACCTCCTCTTTTTATCCTGTATATCATTTCAAACACTTCAAATCCGTCCAAAAATTATATGGGCTCTACTTTCAAAATGTATTTCAAAATAAACCAATTCTCATTACCTCCACCTCTATCAGGCCACCATACTCTCTCACTCAAACTTAACAGCTTTCCAACTAGTCTGCCTACGTTTGCTCTTGTCCTCCTGCAAGCCACCAAACAGCCAGAGAGATCTTTTAGAAAAGTAAATCATATGTCTTTCCTCTGCTCCGAACTCCCTGGTGTTTGCCCATCTCACTTACCATGTAATCCAAATTCCCTGCCATTGCCTGTGAAGCTCTGGATGATCTAGCCCCCTAATTCCTCAGCTTCCTAATCTCCAACCACTTCCCTTTACTCACTATGCTCCTATCACACTGGCCTCTTCACTGTTCCTCTAACATACTTCATACTTAACGTCTCGGGTCCTTTGCATTTGCTCTTCCTTCTGCCTGGTTGCTCTTCCTCCCCCTAGATTTGCATGGCATGGTTTCTCCTGTCATTCAGATCTCTGCTCAAATGCTCCTTCCATGACCATGTTATCCAATATTTCTCCCCCAGTTCTCCCTATTCCCTTACCCACATCACTCAGCTTGCGTTATGGCCTAGATTCCCTAGGAATTCTAGGTGCTCTGGCTTGCACTTCAAGTGTTTGGGAATCGAGGTCAAAGCAGAATTTTTTCAGTATTTTTGTTTGACATTTGCATTTACTATGATTCTACTCCTGGGTAAAAAGAAATGGCTGACAGGAGTTTGAAGGAATGCACTAAGGTATACATTTGTATTCTGTTTTCAGGCCACCTAAACTACTGTCACCCAGTAGTTTTGTGGACAAAAATTCCCAAGCCCATCAGCTGAAACCTGCCTCAGACTTTCATGGAATCATCATGGAGATCTGGTGACATGACCTCTCTTGTGGGAGCTGCAGGAATAAATCGATTCGTTTAAGTACTGAACAACCGTGAGGCACAAGGCACCACTCTCACCCTATGCAAAAACGCGAAAGAGCAAGGCATGGTTTCTATCCACCCCCATGTCCCAGAGGCTCCCCATCAGGTAAAGGATGTACTACGATACCTAAGAAGTGTTACACCAAGTGCAAATAACAGGAGATGTGCTGCAGAAATTCAGAGGAAGGAGGTCAGCAAGTGATAACAGCTAGCATTTGTCGAGCAATTAGTGTGTGCCAGGCTCAGAGCTAACTGATTTACATACATTACTTTAGTGATCCCTAAAAATAATCCTTAGAAGTAGAAGCTAATGTTACGCCCATCGTGCAGATAGAAAAATTGAGTCCCAAGTTCACACCACTAGAGGTAAAGGACCCGGGTCTGTTTCATGGCAAAGTCTGACTTCTTTACCTTATGCCTGCACTGAAAGGCTAAGTGCAACGTCACCTACTAGAAATTCTGACTTCGGAGCCCTCAGGGTCTACCTCCATCATGGAAGAGCTTGGAGGCTGAGAGAACTAGGATGCATTCTATTCGTAAACATTTATTTAGTGCCAGCATTGTGTCAGGAACTAGGGAAATAAAGGTGGACAAGTCACAGCTGCCATCCTTACAGAGATCATAGTTGGTCGAGTCATCAAACAGACATCATTAAAGTTGGGTTTGTGGGATTAGATCATCCAGGTTGAAATCCTGGCTCTTGCACTTATATTTATAGAGTGGCTTAGGAAATCATTTCCCCTCTCTATGCTTCAATCTCTTAGTCGGTTAACACGTGGCCCTGTTCATGCATTCATTTAGCAGATTATTTTTGAGTACATGTTATGTTCTAAGTGCTAGGGATACAGCCCTGAACAAGACCCACAAAGTCCCAGCCTTCATGGACCTTGCAGTCTAGTATAAGATCAGAGTCTACTCCATTGGTTTTTATCAACGTAAAAGGAAAGAGTAAGCACTTAATATACGTTAGCTGTATTTTCCATGTATTCATTTATTGAATAAATGTTTGTTGAGCACCTCTAGTGTGCCAGGCACTGGTTTAGGTGCTGAGGGTGCAACAGTGACCAAAACAGGTGAAGTCCCTGCCCCCATGGAGCTTGCATTCTAGATGGAGGAGACAGAAAATGAATGAATAAATGCATGATAAAAAGTCACGTAAGAACTTTTTAGGAAGAATATGAAGCAGGTAAAGGACTAGAGGGTAACAGGAGCCAGGGGAATAATGTGAGTGAAGAAACAGGTCAGGGAAGGCCTCTCTAAGGAGGTGCCACTTGAATACAGACAGATGTTTGGGGGAGAAGGAGACACACATGCAAACATCTGGGAGGAGAGCATTCCTCTAAGCTCTCTCTGAGAGCAGAGAGAAGAGCCCTGATGCAGGAATGTGCCATCCGTGTTTAAAGAACAGCAAAGAGGCCGGAGCGGCTGGAGCACATGGAAAGACAAGAGAGATACCCAGAGGCTCATCAGTCACGTAGGGCCAGGTGGGAATGGGATGAGCACCAAATGACATTCCCTCATGGGAATTTTATAGAGGGTGTTTTTGGATTAAAATAACATCTAAATCTGTGAATTTCAGTAAGCAGAGTGCCCTCCGTAATATGGGTGGCCTCATCCGATCAGCTGAAGGCCTGAACAGAACAAAAAGACCAGCCTCCCCCAACAAGAGGGAATTCTCCAGGAGGCTGCCTGCAGACTTCATCTGTACTACTGGCCCACTTGGGTCACCAGAGTGCCAGCCCACACTGCAGGTGTTGGACTTGCCAGCCTCCTTAATCCTGTCAGCTAATCCCTTACAGCAAATCTCCTTCTCCATAGAGACACATCTTATTGGTTCTGTCTCTCTGGACAACCCTGACTAATACACACAGGAAGCACTAAAAGTTCTGAGCAGAGGAATAACATACTTTAATTCACTTTTTCGAAGAATCAGTCTAGCTCCTCTGTGGAAGGTACGCTGTAGGAGGCCCACACGGAGGAAAGGATGCCAGGTCAAAGGCATCTCAGCAATCACAGTAAGAAATGACCGTGGCTCTCACCAGAGTGGCAGAGGCAGATGTGGTAGAAAGTGGTCAAACTGGGGATATATTTGGAAGGTAGTGCTGACAGGATTTGTTGATGGATTAATTATTATAATCACTGTAGAAATAAACTATGACAGTATGTGGTTAAGAGCCGTAATTAAGGGATACATAAGGTCACGTGGGATCAAAGATTAAGGAGAAACCTGTTCCTCCAGGAAGGTGAAGAGCTTCCGGTCAGAAGAGCATTGACTTTTAGGTTGAGCTTTGAAGAACAAGCCTTGTGAACAAGGCAGGGTAAAGGGACACTGCGGGCTGACAGAGAGACATAAAGAAGTAGGTGGGCAAGAACACACGAGGTGCATCCAGGGAAGGTCCAAGTAGCCTAAGTGAGGCCTGAGCAGAGGACAGGAGAGAGGAATGCCTGGAAAGGAGGAAAAGGAGACTGGGAAGGTTAGGCAGGGGTGTCAGCGGGAACTTTATCCTATTTTAATCAGATGAGCATGCATGAGATGATGCACTGAAGAGGCTGGTCATGGGGCCTCCCAGGCCAAATGCAAGAACCTTAAACAGCATCTCCAGCCCCAGATGAAAGTGGCCAGTGACCCTCGACAGCTCACACTCTCTAGGTCCTGAAAGCAAGACCAGCACTTCCAGAATCAAATCCCATGGATGCAGACTTACATGCATCATCTAATGCCAAAGAAAAAGTTATTTCACTCTAAAATGAGAAAAGCAGTTGAGTTATTCATTCCTGCAGCTCAAGTTTGCCCTCACCACCTGCCAAACACATTTTTTACAATCTGGCAGTGATCTCTGTCTATTAAGCATCTCTGATCACAGAGAAGTGATATTGATTTATTTCACTTTTATGGCTAGAGGTATTTATCCCTATTTGCACCCTTTCTTCTTTATCCTGATGTTTAAAATATCTATGGTGGTGGTAGATCCTGGGTCTGATGATTCATGGTTTGGGGACATTCGGGGGAAGGGACACCACGGGATGAGTGGATGTTCAACATGACTTCTTCTTGAAGATAGACCGAGCATGTAGTCTTTCCTGACTCGGCTAGACAGAGTTGAAAAGTACTCAAAACTCAGTGTGCAAAGAAGGGTCCAGGTTTCCAAACAGTCGTCTCATTGCTTTAGACCCGACTGTGTGCCAATTGCTGTGCTCAGAGCTGAAGATCCGGAGGAGACAGGGCCTTTGCCCAGAAAGAGGTTAGAGGGGGGAGTCAGACGTGTCAATAAAACAAACCATTACAATAGGAGATGGGCATCGCTTCAATGGGTGTGTGAACACTATTAAGGTCAGGGGGAGCACCAAGAGCGCTCAGAGAATCCCACTGAGGTCAAGGATGGGCTCACCAGGAGATGACTTGAAGCTGAGATGTAAGGGATGCAGCCACGAGACAGACAGGAGAAGGGTGTTGTGTGCAGGACAATAGCAGCAAAGAACCCTTCTAATACAGTCTAACAAGGAAATTTCATCAATCTCTCTGCTCAGTAAAATTTACCAAGCACTAAAGTTCAGCAGCTCATTTCACACTGGCTACTCTGAAAAGACATTAGGACATTGGTTTTGTAAAGAAATACATGGCGAGCACTTTGCATTTCCAGTTTTAATCAAAGTGCCTCCATAATTGTCTTTAATTCTGCAAGTATTGGGTTTATGGCCATCCCTCCTGCCATGATGCTTTCACTGGGACCAGAAGTGAGTTCAATGGCACCAGCAGAGTGGGGAAGGTCTACAGGAGCCATTGGCTACTCCATTGGTGGACAAAGCCATAGGCAGGAGAGAAGGTAAAAGAGATAGGGTGAAAAGAAACAGAACAGGGTAAAGATAAATACGAAGGAAGATGGTCCAAGAGAAAAGAGAATCAAGCTTCACTAATATGCTGGGGAAATGGCCCGCCAACAATTGCCTCACAAGTTACTACCCTGCCCCGGGACCTAAATCTACTCTTATGTGGCTCAATAACAGCATCTTGAGACAGACCTCATTATATCATCCTCAGAGGTCCTCTAGGTTGAGACAAGGGAAGGGAGTTGACCTGAGGGAGACACCTGCTGCTGCCCCAAGGCTGTTCAGTCCAGAGGCACCAAGCCTCCAGCCTGAGAGCTTCTCAAAGGCCTAAAGAAATGTCTTGAACCTAAAAAACAAAAGGAAGTGGTTGCAAATACAAAAAGTGTAACACTAAAATTACTGTTTAACTGAATGTCTACAAGATGTAATATTATGTCAACTTCATTAATTGCTCAATTTAGTATTCATCAAAAAAAGTCATTATATTAGAAAATCATTTAAGGTTTTCTCATCCCATGAGAATTCTTGAATATGGATATGATTTCCAAAAATCATCCATCATAAATAATTTTAAAATCAAAACTAGAAAATAATTTAAAATTTTTACAGCCAAAAAAAAAAGATAAATTCACCAGGGAGTATGGAGGCATTTCGTATCATATCATATGCTTGGAATGTTTGATAAGATCTAGGTTAAGGCCTCAAGTGTAAGAGGGCCGAGGGCCTACAAATTCTTAGAAGAACCCTGGTTATCTTCCAGGAACTTTTTTTTTAAGTTTTGAATTTTATTTATTTTTTTATACAGCAGGTTCTTATTAGTTTCCAGGAACTTTCTTGATCATTTTCTGGGGCTTCTTGACCAACATCTTTTCCCAAGACAACAAAAGTTGCCTTAAACCACCTTTGAGAGGTTTAAAATATCTTCCGGTAATAAAACAGTGCTCACTTGGAGCTATGTTTGATCACATTGTCAGTGCAAGCTCAGATTCTTGGAATGTTCTCTGGAATTCCCAATAAGTACAGAATGCCTTTCCCAGATGTCATTTTTCCTGAGGGTGGGATTTACTTGACTGGTAACTTGATGAATGCCTATCCCAGAGCTTAGCACATAGTACTTCATAAATATTTAACAGACAAAAGCTACTTCTGTGATTCCACAATACGCGACAGATCCCTAACTCTAAAGCAGCCTGTATCACACAGCATTGCATTTTCTTTTGTAACACTGTCTCCTCCAATTAATTGTGAGCTCCAAGAGGATAGGAACCATATTTCATTTACCACTGCATATCTAGTACCTAACAGTGCACACTAGGTGTTCAAGAAGTATTTACTGAGTGAATGAGAGAATAAAAAAAATAGGCAATAAATCTAAAAGATTTTCTCCTAATGGGTCAGCTCATGATAATTCCAGTTCTAATAATTTTAGCTGCCAGTTTTTGAATGGTCACCATGTACCATTGCATGCTAACTGCTTTTCAGTATTGTCTCATTTAACCCTCACATGTCTTTGAAGAAGGTAGTTGTAAGATAACGAAACAGATTCAGAGAGATTAAGTAAGGGCCCAAGGTCATACATACACCTAAGAAGTGAGGATGGCATTTGAATGGGTAATACCAACCTACTCCCTAAAAACAAGTGTTGCTCTACTGTATTCTGTACTGTTGCCTTGCTCTTTGTGGGAGACTTGAGATCACATGGATAAAAAGTGGGGCAGAATTCCCGTCCAGGACTAACATACACTAAACAGCCCCCCAAACCAACCATATCCTGGACTTCCCGGGCTTGGATTCCGACCATACACTTCCTGCTAACGGGGCTTGAGCACAGGAGGGGGTGAAAAGCAAGGCAGGAACAAGAGTGAGTGCTGGGACCCTGACACCCTCCTGGGGCCACAGGCTCCAAAGGGGACAACACCGGCTGAGGATGCCGGCACGCTGAGCTCTACCACCAAGTGGCCATCCGACCTCAGTCAAGCCTTCTCACTCTCCTGGATCATTCCCATGGCCTCTGGCAGTACCAATATCCTCACTGCCATCTAAATGCCCAATCTCACCTCCCCTCTTGTGCCTCCCAGGGGAGGTGCCTTTGCTCATCCTGGCCATCACTTCGTGTCCTGTAGCAGAGGATGAATTACCTCGGGAACTGCAGCCTTAAACAGTGTAACTGCCAAAACGGCTCTCATTCTTCCAACCCTCTGAAAGCCCAGCTAACCGCTTGCCTCAGTTAATAGCAAGCAGGTTAGGTTCCTTCATAGGTTAATTATACATTGGGTGGAGAGCATTTCCTTTCATCAGTTCTAAATTTGCTCCCTTTTAATTTTGTCGAGTGCTGCCTCCTTCTCTGAACAGGGGAAAGGGCAAGGGGGAGCCTGCAATTGGCTGACTGCTTCCCATTATTATACTCGCCACCTCTGAGCAGGCTCACCCCTTTCCCCTGCCCCTTTCAGAACGAAATATTTCATCTTTCTCCGTGAGGAAGTTGCCCCTCCCCCATACACATCTGCTCTGCCCTTCCGGGGTCCTTTTCTATTTCTGCTGTGTCCTACCCGAGATTAGGTGAGCCGCACAGTGAACGAGGCAGTCAAGGTGACGACAGAGCACGGATTTACCAGTTGGAATAACAATTCTTCCCCAACTGTGCTCCAGTTCTTTCTTAATACCGACTAATGTCTTGCTCACCTTTGGAGTTGCCCCTTTCCTTTAGAAAAGATATCCAATAGCACAGCCAAGATAACTAGTGGATCCTTCTTACCCAAAAGCTAGTAATTTAATTCAAACAGAGCAGTTTTTTTTTCCCCCTCCAGTGACACCCAGGACCTTAGCTACTTTGTTCTTTGTCAATACATCAAGTCATCTTTCAAGAAAGAGGGAAGAAGTTTCTTTTTTCAGATGAAACAACACACTACTCTCTGTGAACCTGGCACAGAATTCCTGTGTCTTGATCTGGACGTGGCATTCAAGGCCATCTGATAGGACCCCTCCATCAGGACTAGCAAGGCCAAAAGGTTAGGGGGTTGTCCCAAGTCTCACATTCTCCATTTAACAACTTATTTATTGAGTACTTACTATAACCAGACACTGCGATAGGCACTGAAAATACAGGGATGAATAAAACAGATCTAATCATAATAGCTACCAGTTCTGAGAACTTGCCAGGCATTCTATTAATCACTTTGTATGTTATCTCATGTCAACCTCTCAACTTCACGAAAAGAACACTGTTGTCATCAGGTTTATTTTTCATGTCAGGAGACTGAGGCTCGGAAAGGTCACAAGCTTTGTCCTATAGGCGCCGCAGCCCGTAGGCTGCAGAGCCGGAGACAAACCCAGAAGGTGTGATGCCAGATTGAAGCTTCACTCACTCCCCCTCCCGGCTCTGCCTGCACAGGGCTCAGCCTGGGGATCTGGGAGCCCACTGAAGCCTTCTACTGAAGCCCAGCTGGGGAGCTGTCCTCTTGCTATGGGCTATCAGTGACTACTCCCAGCTCTATGACTCACCATGTCCCAATCCATCAATGGCTTTCTAGCTGAGCCTGAGACCCATGTGAACATCGGAGCCCTGGGTTATACCCATGCAGAGGTTTTCAAGCTTCATAAGTGATGCCAGTAGATCTGAAATTCAAGACTGTGGGTTCAGAAACCCCACCTAACCCAACTCGCACTGCCATTCCCAAATCAGATGCCAGAACCCAGAGCAGAGGACTCTCTGGGACATTCCTGAGAGAGGGGGCTCACCAGCCCTACTCCTGGAAGGAGCTTCCACTGGACTGCTTGAGGCACCCGAGGGAGGAGCCATGTGGATATGTGCACATGCCAGATGATGATGAGAGGAGCTCCCATCCAGTAAGCACTCGCTTCAAACCAGGCACTGTGCCAAGCACTTCACACACATGACTTCAGTTAAGACCCAGGACTACCCACTGCAACAGATACTATTACTTTCTTTAGCAGAGAAGAAGGAGACACAGCCAAGGCTGATTAACTTGCCCAAGGTTACCTGATTGTGCAATCAGGTAGGATTCAAACCTGGGCCACCTGATTGCAACACAGCTAAACAGGGAATGGCTAAAGGATGCCTAAAGATAAACTCAGATAGCGTGGAGGTCAGTGGCCCGTCGGCCCAGGCTCCTGGCTCTCATACATAGAACCAGCATATGGATTTTTCTCTCCCTGAACCCAAGCCAGTCATGTGACCGGAATCTGGGAGCAGAAAGAGAAGCCTCTGCCCTTCCCCAGTAGAGCTGCTGCCCCGGCTGTTTATTACTCACTTCTCCTGATCTAATGGGAGTTGAAATTTCCATTAATTAAGAATATAAATAAATAAATGGGGAGGAAAGAAAGCGAGATGGTGGCGTGGTGCCCAGAAGGCTCTGCGGAAAGCAGCCAGTCCACGCTTCATTAAGCGTCTTTGCTCCCTCTCCAAACCCGCTAACGCAGCCTTTCTTCTGATACACGCACTCAGGGAACTCCAGTTTGGAGGGGACGGTTTGGTTGCAAACCTTCCATGCTTCTAAGCGGCCATTCATGGCCTTTAAAGGGCCAGCTTGCCCCCAACCCAGCGTACGTCCTCCGCTCAGTCACCCTCCTTCCCACAGTGCCTTCAGAAAAGAAAGATTATTGCTGCAGGGCCCCTGCCGGGAGCCCTCATGCTGTCACAATGTCATGTTGTGTGACGGTGACGCAGCTGGTCATGAACGTTTTCTTGGTCATATTTTCCCCTCAGCTATGTCTTTATGTTCCTCAGGTCAAACCTCTCCCCTCCAGCTTAGGTTGAAACAGCATTGCTAGAAGTGAGCATTGTGCTAGCAGGCTGCCGCTGCAGACCAGAAGCAAGAGGTGGAAGGGGGAAATGGAGAGGGAAGGGTGCTGGTGGGAAGCCCATTCCACCAGCAAGCACTCGTGGCTTACCTACCACACTGGGCTTTGGGTCGGAGACAAAAGTGGTGAGAGCAGGTCCTCAGCCCTGTGTGTGCAGCCGTTTTGGGGAGAAGACATAACACAAGAGCAGGCAGCGTTTAATAAGGACAAAACTGCATGTGGCCGACTTTGTACAGCAGAGTTCATGAGAGAGAGACAACTGGGGTGGAAAAGGTAGATAGAGGGTCCAGAATGTCTATATGGTAGGGGTGTGGAGGGAGGAACTAGCTGTGTGGCTTGTTTCAAGGCTGCATTGCCCGACAAGCACACTGCTTTCCTTTGCTGCAGTTGAGACGGAGTTTTAATGGCGGTGAGGATGGTACCTCCCCGCAAGCTGTCTTTGGTGCTGCTCCTCTGAGGGTTATACAGCCCTGAAAGTTGAGGCTTGTGCTGGGCCAAGGAAGGGTGTAAGACATTCCTTTCTGCTTCCTCACGAATAGGATTAGCAGCTAAAATGGGTGAGTGAAGCTGGAATCAATAGAGAATTTTTTAGAAGCAGAGGCAGAGAACTCAGCCACATGCAAGAGTGAAACTGAACCACTATCTTATACCATACACAAAAATCAACTCAAGTTGAAAAGGCAACCTACTGAATGGGAGAAAATATTTGAAAATAATATCTGATAAGGGCTTAATATCCAAGATATATAAAGAACTCTTATATAACTCAACAGCAAAGGAATCTGATGTTTAAAAAGGGCAGAGGATCTGAACAGACGTTTTTCCAAAAAAGACTTATAGATGGCCAACAAGTACACGAAAAGGTGCTCAACATCAGTAATCATCAGGGACATGCAAATCAAAACCACAATGAGGTCACTTCACACCTCTTAGAAGGGCTATTATCAAAAAGACAAGAGGTAACAAGTATTGGTGAGAATGAGGAGAATAGGGAATTCTTGTGCACTGTTGCTGGGAGTGTACATTGGTGCAACCAGTACAGAAAACAGTATAGAGGTTTCTCAAAAAACTAGAAATAGAAGTATCATATAATCCAGCAATTCCACTTCTGGGTATTTACCCAAAGAAAATGAAAACACTAACTCAAAAAGTTATCTACACCCCCAGGTTCATTGCAGCATTGTTCACAAAAGCCAAGATATGGAAACAATCTAAGTGTCCACCAATGAATGAATGGATAACTAAAATGTGGTATATATGTGCACAATGGAATATTATTCAGCTGTAAAAAAAAATGAAATATTGCCATTTGCAACAGCATGGATGGACCTCAAGTGCATTATGCTAATGAAATATAAAGTCACACAGAGAAAGACAATGTATGATCTCACTTGTGTGAAATCTAAACAAGAAAACAAAAAAAAAAGCTCATAGATACAAAGAACAACTTGGTGGTTGCCAGAGGTGGGAGTGAGGGGAAGAGAAATGGCTGAAGGGAAGCAAAGGTACAAACTTTTACAAACAGTTATAAACTAAATAAATCATAAGGATGTAATATACAGCATGGTGACTATAGGTAGTAATACTGTATTACATATTTGAAACTTGCCAAGAGTAAATCTTAAAAGCTCTCATCATAAGAAAAAAAATTGTAACTATGTATGGTGACAGATGTTACTAGATTGAGTGTGGTGACCATTTCACAATATATACAAATGTTGAATCGTTATGTTGTACACCTGAAACTAATATAATGTTCTATGCCAATTACACCTCAGTTCTTTTAAAGGAGACTTTGATTTGGGAAAGCTGTCAAAACATCCCAAGGTTTTGCATCTTTGGCTTCTGAGATCACCATTAGCAATAAGAGGCCTTTCGTTTCTTTCATAGAAGATTTCTTTGTAGAGGCAGATGCCCTGATGGCTTTTAATAGTTTGACTTGTGCCTACTTAGACCGAGGGTCAAAGCAGTCTGAACTTTTCTAAATTTATTTTCCCAAGTCCCCTAGCAGTTTATGCTGTGGACTTACCTCTAGGCTTTGAGACTTCCTGAACAGCTGTCCTCCATTGTGGATTCCCAATATAACTACCCTGAACTTTTACAGGTCCCCAGAACCTATCCAGGAGGAATATTTTTTAAAAAAATAAAGTTGGGATCAGAGAGCTGCACACAGCAAGTGGAGCTCCAATCCGAGACTGCCTTGCCCAGGGCCCTCGGTACGGACGAGAAGAACAGTAATTCAAAGGGCTCAGGGGCGCCTCACCTGTGCGTTTGTTGTCAGGCTGCTAGCAGTCAGCTTCGGAGCACACTCCTCATCGACAGAAACTGTTAAAAAAAAAAAAAAAAAGATTTTAAAAAACAGTTTAGGGGGGCTTCCCTGGTGGCGCAGTGGTTGAGAGTCCGCCTGCCGATGCAGGGGACGCGGGTTCGTGCCCCGGTCCGGGAAGATCCCACATGCCGCGGAGCGGCTGGGCCCGTGAACCATGGCCACTGAGCCTGCGTGTCCGGAGCCTGTGCTCCGCAACGGGAGAGGCCACAACAGTGAGACGCCCGCGTACCACACACACACACACACACACAAAATACTTAGGTGATACACACAAACTTTATTTAATACCTCCTGTAGTAGATGGTCTTCCTTCAGAAAACTGCAAGATGGCACAGAAAGAAAGAAGCTTTTACAGGATAAAGAATAAAGAACAAGGAAGAAAGAAACAGAAAATATGGTTGGCTGGGGTCATGTAATCAACCTTGTGTGCAGAAGGCCCAGAGTGGGCTTAGCTTTGGGGGATAAGCTGACGACCGTTTCTGCTCAGAAGGAGTATTTCCAGGGGCAAGAAAGTGATCTTTATGCTACCCCAGGCTGCAGCAGTACCATAATGGGCCTAGAAATTTACTTCAACAGACCCCAGCCCTACTTTTAGCCCTGCCTCCCACCCTTAACTAACTTCCCTATTTCTTTTGCAAAAAAGTGAGGATAAGGCAAGTAGTCTGGCACCCCCGTGGATTTGTCTCTTGCAACAGCGTTTGGACAGGACAGGGACTCCCCTTCTTCCAGCCTCTGACCACCCCGTAACCTCCTTTCTAGTCACAGCCTCCAGGACCACGTTCTCAGCTGTCCTCGGCCTCCAGGGCCAGCCAGCGCTGGGTTTTGTGGTCAGCTTCTTTTCGTCCACCAACGAGCCCCCAGGACGCCGTCAGCCGCCAGGGCAACCTGCAACTGAGGACCTGCTACATACACATACCTCTCTCTGGGCTTCTATTTTAACCGCAACAGTGGTGCTCCGGCGGGCCTGGGCCACGTCTTTTGCGAGTTGGCAGAGGGGAAAAGCTCGAGCGTGCCCAGCGTCTCTTGAAGATGCAAAACCAGTGCAGAGGCTGCTCCCTCTACTGGGACATGCCAAAGCCATCCCAAGATGAGTGGGGAAAAGCCTTGGACACCAGGGAAGCCACGGTGGCCCTGGAGAAAAACCTGAACCAGGCCGTTTGGGGTCTGCATGCCCTGAGTTCTGCCTGCACATGCCCCCAGCTTTTTGGCTTCTTAGAGAACTGTAACAGAGCAGGACCCACCGAGGCCTTCCCAGGACAGACCCCTGACCCACATCCGCTGCTGTGGCTCCTCTCTGAAATGCCTGGATAATAGTATCCCATGCACATTTCCAGAGTATTTCAGACGCTAAAAACCACCACCAACTGGGGGAAATTTACTAACGAGCACTTAGCCCCCAGACCTTCCGGCACCTAAGGGTTGATAAATGTTAACCCCTGTGACTCCGCCCTGTTACCTCACCATCAGCCAATCAGAGAATTGTGCACGAGCTGATCACACACCCTGCGACCACCCCCACTCCCCCTCACCTGGCCTTTAAAAATGCTTTGCTGAAATCCTTCAGGGAATTCGGGGTTTTGGGGGGGCATAAGCACCCTTCGCCTTGCATGGCCCTGCAATAAACCTTTCTCTGCTCCAAACTCCAACATTTCAAAGTTTCTTTGGCCTCACTGTATGTGGGTAACACACGCTTGCGTTCAGTAACAAACCACTTTCCTAGATGAGGAGGTCAAACTCATGAAGAAGATGGAGAACACCTGACTGCCCTCCGTGGGCTGGTGGCCCCCAGGCTGGGCTGAGCGAGTATGTCTTCCAAGGCTCACCCTCAAGCACAACTAGAGCCTCTGGAGCCCAGTGGCCTTTGGGGGACCTCTCCGCATCCCCCGGTGTCAGGGTTTCCACCTGAGGTTTTCTCTGCTGCCGCCAGGCAGCTTTTTAAACACCCTGGAGCCCTCTCCCAAGCTGTGGAACAAATGGAAACAATAAAGCTTTTTGCAGCAAAAAAAAAGGAAAGAAAGAAAGAAAGAATAAGATTCCCTGCAGTCTGCCTGCTTCACAGGTTAGCCTCATCAAAAGAGCTCCAGAATATGGTTATTATAAATATTGTTCTGTTTTGGTTTCTTTGAGGTTAGGCTTAAGTCAGAGTCATTCACTTAGTAGTTTGGTGGGTGTTGGTGGGAATAGAGACATGGATACATTTGAGGACATTAGAAAAAGCTCATCCAGCATTTCTAGCTTCCTTCCAAATTAAAGTGAAAATCGGGTTCTGTTTCACTCCTTTTTCCTCTCAGTCCCCGTCTAGTCTCCTCAAAGTTTCCAGAGAATAAGCCCACCCAGCTTGATTGTTTAAATGAGAAAGGAGCTGCTATTCTTACCCAGGGAGATTCGCTTGTGTTGCTTCCCTGAGAGCACATCTCCTTCTCTAATGCCGTGGTTCTCAGCACAGCTACATATTAGAATCACCTGAGGGTGCTCTTTAAAAATACCAACACCTGGGCCCGGCCTCCAGGGATTCTGACCTAATTGCTCTGGAGAGCGCTTCTAATATTCAGCCAGGTTGAGGACAACTGCTCTAAGGTGTGAAATAAATTCATCACCCATGTCCCTACCCTCAAAAAACAACAGACTACTTCTCCCCCACTCTGCTGGCATGAGAGTCCAGGTCTATTCATGATTTGCTTAGCTTTGGATAGATGGGTTTTGTTTATGAGGTTTGGGGGTGGTTTTTAACGAACTAGAGAATTAAGATCTTTCTCTTTCAGCAAGATGTCAGGATATTACTTGAACCAACTCATCCCTCCTTTGACAAAAATATTTTTAAAATATTAACTGAAATCTAAGATTCTGTGAGAGTCCCCACTCAATGTAACACTATGACAGAGCTTAGGGTCATTTTGTCCAGTATTTCACAACAATAGACTGCATCAGAATCACCTGTGCCCTGCTCAATGCCCCATGATAAAAATCCAGATTACCAGGTCCCATCCCCAGAAATTCTGACTCAGTAATTCTGAAGTAGGGACCAGAAATCTGAGGCTTACACAAGATACCCAGAATACTCTTCTGCACAGCCAATTTGGGGAACCACTTTTTTTGACAATTTCTCTCTTGTATGAATAGATGTGAATGCCTTAATTTCTACAGTAATGTTCTTCAATCATTCTCTTTTCAAATGGTGCCCAAACTTTGAACCGTATAGATGCCACTTTCCCTAGCATCCCTACTAAAAGTGTTATAGCATGTCCTTTTTACAGTTAGAGAGAATTTAGGTTGAAGATTCTGCAAGAAAGTTTAGGACTAGGGTTAGAGTTGAATTAGGATCACACAACTTCCTTTAGAAATAACAGACAGGTGTACAGCAGTAAGAAGACACTTGAATCAGGAGAAAAGTAGAAAGGGAAAAAAGATTTCAATAAGAATTTGACACTCTCCCTATTCATTGGCCATGAAAGGATCCCCTTATGGATATAGACAGGAGTCTATCCCTTCTCCCCAACACTGTGCAAACTCTTCAACACAAAGGGAATGAAAGAGGAGCCTTTGAGGCAGGAGATAGATGGACCCCAGGCTGAGCAGCTGCAGTTCATCCCCCATGCACAGATACTCCAAAATAACAGGAGGGAAGAAAAGCTGAGCCCTACCCAGATAAGAGATAAAAGACCACATATTCCTCATTCAGAGGTCAAGGAGACTTTCCCGACTATACATGCACAGAGAGGCTCCTTGGATGTCAAAATGGAGTGATGTCAACCTATGCAAAGGCCTTTTCACTAGAATCCATCTTGGCTAAGAGATGTGTGCACATACTTGGGAGGACCCTGAGATAGACCAAATATGGACTCAGAACCAGGCAAAGCAAGATGATTGGTCAGAGGAAACCCAGAAGAAATGCCCCATATAAGTGATTTAAACTACCACGAAGATGCAACTCTCTCTCTGAGTCCACACGTACCCCTTTTCCTCCTAATAAACACTTTACTTGTTTCACTACTTTCCATCACTAGGTGGAAATTCATTTCTACACAGCTGACGGGCCAGGACCTTGTAACTAGCCACCAGTCCCTGGTGGTCTAGTGGTTAGGATTCAGGGCTCTCAGGGCCACAGCCTGACGTCAGTCTCTGGCCAGGAACCAAAATCCTGCTTCAAGCCACTGCAGGCCGAGGCCACCCAAGATCACCTTGAAAGAGAAAACCAGGGGAACGCTGAGGTAGAAGAGAGTATGGGAAGGGATGGAAAAGAATCCTGTAAGGGACAGTACTGAGAAGCCTCCAAGTAGAGTCTAAAGAGAAAAAAATCAAAGAGAGAGAAAATAGGATAATCCACATGTCCCAACCCCTAGTACTCTGACTACAAGTCTTCAGAACGTCCACCTCTGAATGTGCAAAACCTGATGCATCCCAGAAAGTCATTTTTCTTCAGAGCAGTATCTGTCATACAGATGTGAAACAGGGCTCCATCACCTTTGCCATGGGGCTTTCCTACCAACTCACAATTCTCCTCTATTGCTTCCTGCCTGCAGAAATCTTGAAGGTAGGGAAAAGTGGAGGGGGGCCAGCCTCCAGGTGGAGTTACACAAATGTGGATTGAGACTGGGATCCAAGGACCCAGTGTTTGGGGCATTTGTAGCCAAATCCCTTTGATTTTTCTCTTTGTTAAAAAAAAAAAACAATCACTGAGCACCTGTTAGGTATTGTGCGTTTACATACACGTTATCTCATTTCATCCTCAACACAGCCCTAAGAAGCAGGATTACCATTTACATTTTACAGATAAGGAAACTGAACCTTAAAGAAGTGGCAAGACTAATCCAAGGAAGTACAGCCAAAATCACCCAGATCTCCTTTACCTATAACAGTGCTCTTTCCATGGTACTTCAGCTGCCTTTGGATTTAAGCTTCAGGTTTTGGTCCAATAGAACTAACAAACTTCCAGTTATAAAATAAATAAGTCCTGGGTATATACTGTACAGCATGGTGACTATAGTTAATAATGCTATACTATGTATTTGAAAGTTGCTATGAGAATAAAAATTCCCACCACAAGAAAAAAAATTGTAACTATGTATGGTGATGAATGTTAACTAGACATTGTGGTAACAAAAAAAGAACTAATCTGCAAAACTATCTGGTTCTTAGATTTGATAAGAGAAGCAGAGGATATTGGAAGCTCTTTTGAAAAATTGAGAGAAGAAGAAAATGAGAAAGACCACTGAAGGGAAACCAGTCACTCCTGGGCAAGCATGCAAGGGAGTTTACACTTTGTAACATACTCTCTGCTCCACACACTTATGGATGAGAGACAAAACATGAAAACAGAAAGTAAAAAAAGGCAGAAACAAGCTCAACAACATGATAAATGTTCTGTGAACCAGAAGTAGAATAGAAATCCAAAATGGTGAGTGGAACTAAAGCTGCAGCCTGCTGAATTCTGGGTCTGGATACAAAGAAGTTGGCCAGGAAGTTGGCCATCTAGACAGAGGAATAAAAGAGTGCCCACAGCTTCAGGCCCAGAGTTTGGTGGGGAGACTTCCCTGTCCCACAACCTCCCTAAGGCCAGAGCTTTTAGCACACTACAAATCTAGAGCTGCTGGAAGTCCCAGACACATCCTCTCCATCAGAAATTGAACTAAGTAGCTCATGTCATAGTGAATGGATCTGTGCTACCACCAATGTCCCTTCAGAACAAGAGTCCCAGTGATTTAAACCTGGAGTGGCAAAAGCAAGGTGGAATAGATGACAAAACCACTGGACACGGAAGATGAGCAAAGAGTAAAAGGGGGAAGGGGGAGAGAGAGAGAGATGAAACCACCAATATTTAGCCAGAAAACTAAAATTTCAAAACACATGAAGAAATCTAATGCTAAGAAAAAGTTAACAGAATCATGCACTGAACATGAATTCATCCCTGATTAAATCCTTTATGAAATAGTCTGACAAAGACTTTTAAAAAGCTGTGTTTGGAAAACTCAAAGAAACTAATAAAGTCACAACTTCCATTTAAAAAGAGTAAGTAATTATGAGACTACAGAAACCAAATGGGGATAGAAAGGTCCCAATTAGCTTGATTGTGATAATCATTTCATTTTACAATGTATAGATGTATCAAATCACCATGTACACCTTAAATATATATAATTTGTATTATCAATTATACCTCAATAATCTGGGGAGGGGAATCTTATAAATGAGAGATATCACTGAATTTAAATCTCAAATAATGGGATAAACTCTTGAATGAACTTTCAAAGAATTCATATGTTGAAAATTTTTGTACAGATTCACTCAGAAAATATCACAGAGAAAACAAAAATATAAATTAAAAGGCAGTTAAGAAGCATAGAGAATGGAATGAGAGATTTCCAGTTCTGTTGCGGAAGTTAAAGAACTAAGAATTTTCCAGAATTCATAATATAAGAGTCATTAAATCAAGACTGCCCACTGACTACTGAGCAGGAAAAATAAAGATAAATCCATGTCTGACACTAGTAAACCTATGGAACATCAGAGAGAAAAGAGAGAAAAATACTTCAGAGCCCCAGAGAGAAAAGCCAGATTGCCCACAAAGTAATGACATTTAAAATGACAGCACACTGCTCACTAGCAACAAAGAGGATAATTGACAATGGAGTTATGCCTTTAAATGCTGAGAAAAAATAAATATCAACCTAGAATTATAGACATGCTAAAATGGAGTAGGGACAAAATAAAGGTAATTTTTAGTCACAAAAGGACAAAGAATGTATTATCCATACATCCTCGCTAACATGCACAAAAGCATGTACTTCAGCAAAAAGAAAAGTGAATACAGAGGAAAACACGGAATGCAAGAAATGAAAAATGAGAACAGGAAATAATTTAAGCTGATAAATCTAATTAACTACTGGTCATAAAAATTGAAAACATTTTTATGTATAAAAAAATGTAAAGCTAAACTTTGGACCACAATAACAAGATAAGATGCGAGAGTTATACTCAATTGAAAAGGATGGTAGGTCCATATTATATTCAAAAAGAAGGATAAAAGTACTTAACAACTTGAAATTATTAATAATTATTTATAGTGAGGTGTGTATTTTTTTAAGGGTAGGGGAAGCTACCAATAAAAGAATAGTACTACAGTCTTTTTACTGAAGTCTTCTAAACCAACAGAGGAAAAAATAAGGGGTTGATGATGGGAATATAGAAAATTTATCAATTCACAGAAGGCAAAAAGGCAAAAAATAAAAGAAGGGGAAACAATGATAAAAACAAAATAAAAATGTTAAAATAAGTCCAAATATGATATATCACTGTGTGTATATGCAGATTAAATTCTCAATAAAACATCAGAGAACATCATATTGGTATTTGTTTTTAATACCACTATTATTGCTGAAAACAGATACACCTAAAGCAAAACATCCAAAAAATTAAAAATAAAGGTACACCACTTAGGAGAGTACTTTCTCAATATCTAATAAAATCCAAGATGTCCAAAATTCTTACTTCCTGGTAATATATCACAGAAGAGTGTTTTTCAGACTTAGTCTGTGACCCATTCCTGGGTCATGGACTCAATTTAGTGAATCACAACCAACACGTTTTTTTTTTATTTTAAAAAAGGGGTGGGAAAAGGAATAAATAGAATAGGATAGGAAAGAATGGAGACAGAACAGAATAGAAATCAAAGTAAATATCACAAAAAAAAACACAAAGTAAATATCACAGAGCTTCATGGGTAAAAGGATATATCGTCTCACAAAGCTTTCCTTTGTGGTGTGTGTGCACATGAGTAGGCAAATGTGCATGTACTACGTTGTGATGGAAAATGCATCTCTTCCTTTTTTAATTTTAAGTTGGAAAAACCCTAGCCTAGAGAAATTCTTGCAAGTGTGAGCAAAAAGACATACTCTGAAGTTCACTGCAATGTTATTTGTAATCAGGAAAAATGGGAAATATCTTAAAAGTTCATCAACAGGAGAATGGATAAATTGAGGTAAATACACATACAACAAAGAAAATAAACTAAACCTATGTATGTCAACATGAATAAATCTCAAAAACAAAATATTGCATGAGTAAAAGCAAACTACAGAAAGATATACACAAGATACACACTATATGCTAAAAAATTATACAAAGTTTGAAAGCAGCAAAACAATAATATGTTTTATAGTATAGTCTGAAGTCAGGGAGCCTGATTCCTCCAGCTCCATTTTTCTTTCTCAAGATTGCTTTGGCTATTGGGATCTTTTGTGTTTCCATACAAATTGTGAAATTTTTTGTTCTAGTTCTGTGTAAAATGCCATTGGTAGTTTACACAACAATGTAAAGCAATTATACTCCAATAAAGATGTTAAAAAAAACACAATAGTATGTATTGTTATAAATACACACATACATTATGTAGAGTAATGGTATAAAAACTTGTAAGGGATGACAAATACCAAAGTCAGAGTATAGTTAACTCTTGGGAACAGAGTAGAGGCAGGTAATTCGGTCAGAGAGGACTTCACAAGAGGCTTCAACTAAATCCGTAATGCTTTAACAAAAAACTGTGGAAGTAAATATAAGGGAAATGTTAAGATTTGATAAGGCTGGAGGGATTTACGGGTGTTAACAATTTGCTCCTTAGGCTTTTCTATATATTTGAAAATATTTATGGCCAAAAATTATAAAGCTTCCAACATCTGTGATTTTTAGTCCCTGGGCTAATCACAAATTCTGGCATGAGTTTCTATCCTCCCCAAACTTTATATTTGGCTCATCAATATAGCAAATATTGACCCATTATCTTACTTCTAAACAAGAAAACATAGTCAACTTTTCCATGGTCACACAAGGCAAAAGAAAATTCCCTACCGCGAGTTGTGAACCTGAAGAATTTATTTTTACCTGCAGCAGAAGCAGAGTTTGAACTCAGCTCCACGTATAAAAAAAGGCCACCGCGTTAACCCTAAGTGTGATACAGGTTCCACTGTGCTTCTGATGAGCAGAAGATGGATGTGTGGCTTTACTCCTGCTAATGAACGTTTCAATCTTCTAATAAACACCCTAATAAAGAAAAATTGAGATTTAACTCAGTTTTATTATCGCAACTGACATGTGGCAAGGTTTTAACTGGGCTGAAAACAGCTTCCAATAATAATGCCCTCCTTAATTGATTCATTAAAGGGGCCCCTACTGAGACAGACGTGCTAGTTCCAAGAAAAGGAATGAAACAGGCCCCAATTTCCCACTGAGTGGCTATGATCCCTCTGCCATCAACTCCCCAGGCCATTGAAGAGGATGTTAAGAGTGGCCAGTGCCTGAAATTGTCCTGTTAGTCCCAAAGTGGCCGCAGACCGAAACATGATCCTCACACACTCACCACCCCCTTAGTGGGGTAACAAAAGAGAAAGATGGGACCTCAAAATATTCCCTCTTAGTATGAATGAATCTGCAAATAAACACGCAAGGGGGTGCATTGAGAGCATGAAATTAAAGCTTTTTACAAGATTGAACAAAAATTACCACATCCCAGCATGGTTGCACAGGGAGCAGAGGGGCAGGTGCAGCAGAGGGAAGACTTAAGAGGAGCAAATGAAAATCATTTGTTTGCGGGAAATGGTAGTGTTGAGTATATTATATAATAATAGAGTGTGGTGATTAAAGGTATGGGATCTTGGGGCTTCCCTGGTGGCGCAGTGGTTGAGAGTCTGCCTGCCGATGCAGGGGACACGGATTCGTGCCCCGGTCCGGGAGGATCCCACATGCCGTGGAGTGGCTGGGCCCGTGAGCCATGGCCGCTGAGCCTGTGTGTCTGGAGCCTGTGCTCCGCAATGGGAGAGGCCACAACAGTGAGAGGCCCGCGTACTGCCAAAAAAAAAAAAAAAAAAAAAAAGTATGGGGTCTGCAATCAGGTAGACCTGGAAGTCTGTCCCGCTCTTGCACTTACCGGCTCTGTTGCCTTATGCAGGTGAACCCACCTAAATCCCAGTTTCCTCAGCTATAACATAGGAATGATAAATTAATCATCTACCACAGCAGCCAGGATATGTCAGATCATATTCTTTTGTTCAAAACCCTCTGATGGCTCCTCATTACATTCCTACACTACCTGCGCCCTCCGTCGCCTCTCTGGTGGCATCTCCTGCTCTCCTCCCCCAATTCACTCCACGCTGCGTCACCCCCACCCCCCTGCCGCTCCTCAGAAGTACCCAGCGTGCTCTCAGCCCTGGCTTTTGCTGGCTCCCTTTCCTCCAGTTCTCTGAACCACTCACTCCTTCACCTCTGTCACGTCTTTGATCCATCATCACCTCCTCCATGACACCCTATTTAAAATTGCAAACTGTCCCTCTGCACACTCTAAATAATTTCTTCCCCGCTCTTTTTCTTTTTGCATAGAGCTCATCACCTTCTAGCATACCATATAACTCAGTTATTTCATCTATTGTTTATTCTTCCCTACTGTTTTGCTTACTGATCTATCCCAAATGCCCAGAACAATGAAGAGCAGATAGCAGGTGCTTAACTGTTGTTACAAGAAACCCTCATAAGATTGTCCTAATGACTAAATTAGATAGTGCCTGCCAAGCCCTTAGCTCAATGTGGGCATACAGAAGCATTCAGTAAATATTATCTATTGTTATCAGCGTGGTTACTATTATTGTGATCATTATTATTTTCCATCCAACATGAGGATATTATTAAATCATCAAGTTAGGGTTCTTCCGGCCATTTGTTCCTGGAGATGAAAGACCTAGATTTAATTAACTAGAGTTATCTGACACTACATGACACCTTGTTATGTATAGACACCACTGCCAATGATTCAAGGTGCCGGGTCACCTGCAGATCCCACCCCCACCCCATCTACTCACACAGGGCCGTGGTCAGCTGCTAAGTCAAGAATGTATATCAAGGTACATCTAGGAACTGCTGCTCTCTCTTGTCCCTTTAGGACTGCACTGCCTATAAATACCAACTTGACAGCAAGTGGCTAGAAAGAGTTTTATTTTACATTTAACAGAAGATAAGGAAAGGGGCAGAGAGAGGGATTGTCTGACTTGCCTGCTGAAGTCTGCAGAATTTAAACTTCCACTACATTCTCTGAGACATTTGTGTTTCTGTCCATGAAAAGAAGAAAACAGCCACCATCTGCCCAGCCCATAACCTCTCAGGCACTAATGAGATGCCTTCTTCTTTGTCAAACACTCAGGAGCTCCTGTGATAAAGCACTGTCCTGGGTAAATAATGAATGGAACAAACCCATTAGCTCCAAGTTCAACTGCATCTTCTGTCTCCTGAACATGAAGGAAGACAGGAGCAGCCAAAGCAATGAGCCATTCAGCACTCTGGAGCCAAAGCTCGCTCTCCAGTTCTCAGCTGGTAAACCATGTGAAGGGCACGTGGCAGCCAAGACACCGGGTTTCTGTGTTTTCTTTCCCGATGTGCCTGACTCCCTTTGCATGCTGCAGATGGCACCTGCACAAGGAAACACAGGTTGGTGCATATGAGAGCACTGACGGCGCCATCAACTTGCCCATCTACAGGACATCAGGAGGCAGGAGAGAGCAGGGGTTCAAAAGCACAAGCACCTGAGTAGGAAAGTGCTGTGTTCAAATGCTGAATCTGTCAATTAGCATTCATTCGTGTGACCTCAGGCCAGTTACTTTGATCTCTCTGAGCCTCGGTTTCCATATCTATAAATAGTGTTGATGATAACTAACTCATCAAACTTGTGGATAATTAAATGAAATCAATTAACGTGGAGTCTGGAACATAGTAAGTGCTCAGTAAAAGCCATTTTTGGAGGGTGGTGGGTCTGCAAGGAACAAAGAGCTTGAATGCCATTATATTCAATCATCTATTCATTCAACAAACATAAATCGAATACCTATGAGTTTAGTCAACAAATAGTTATTGAATGCCTACTGGTTCCAGGCCCTAGACTAGCTGCTAAAGATACAGCAGTGAGCAAAGCAGACAAGATACCCTGTCCTCACAGAGCTTATGGTCTAGCGAATAATAGTGGACAACACAGAATATGTACTTAGTATGTGCCAGCCAGTGTTCTAAGTGTTTTACCTGTATTAACTTACTTAATGCTTAAACCACCCTAAGAAGTACATTACCATTATTATCTCCATATGACAGAGGAAGCAAGTGAGGCACAAATCACTTCATTGCCCAAGGTCACAAGGCTACTAAGCATCAAAGCCAGGGACTGAACCCAACTAGACCAACTCCAGAGTCCATTCTCTTAAGCATGACATATGTTGCCTTCTTGCAACTATGAGATAGTGAGCACTTTGTAGGTAGAAAACACATCTCGTTCATTTTTGTATCCCCAACGAAGCACGTGGCTTGTGAAAATGCTCGATAAATGCTTATTGCAGGAACAAAGGACAGATTGAGGCACAGTCGCTACTCTTTTTGCCAGTCTCATGACATCTCTCCATAAACCCTGAATATATAATGAAGATATACTATTCTTCTTATGCATAGAGAATATTCTTGATCTTCTGTCCACAGGCTATTAAATGTAAGGCTGTTTTTCCAGAAATGGTGATGAATTTTCCTTGAACCACCTATATGCATTTGAGAGGGGTCTGGCAGGGACTGAGCTATAATTTAAAAATCTAGACTATGTGGTTCCGGGGGGACAAAATACACAGCACTTCTGCTATTTTATTTTGGAAACCACTGAAACATCCCAACCACACTCACTATATCTCACTCAAGGCCTGAGTTCTCCCACATAAACCTCTCTAACTCTTCCTATTCTCAGGACCACTGATAAACAACCTAGTTGCAGTCTAAGTGGGCCACAGTTGACGATGGTAGAGGCAACTACTACACTGAACTACTACACTGAAGAGGCAACTACTACCATATGGAGGCAGAAGAAAGAGGCGCTCCCCTGTGCACTAAGACAGTTTGGAAGAGCTTGATAATCTGCCCTGGCTATGGCTCGCACTTGACTGGTAGTAATTATAATAGTTATATTAATTGTATGCTATACATTAGATTAGATATGTTTACATTTATATCAATTATTTTATTACAGACTCACAGAGAACGAACTTATGGTTACAGTGCGGGGGGGGGAGGGAAGGGGGAGGGATAGATTGGGAGTTTGGGATTGACAGGTACACACTGCTATATTTAAAATGGATAACCAACAAGGACCTACTGTATAGCACAGGGAACTCTGCTGAATATTCTGTAACAACCTAATTGGGAAAAGAATTTGAAAAAGAACAGATACATGTGTATGTAAAACTGAATCACTTTGTTGTACACCTGAAACTAACACAACATTGTTTATCAGCTATACTCCAACACAAAATAAAAAGTTAAAAAAATAAAATAAAATTTGTAATGCTCTTAATAAGATTAAATAAAGATAAAAAATAAATAAAAAGTCAAAAAAAAAGGGAAACAAACTAAGTTCCTTTAACAAAGACACCTAAAAATACAGTGGTTTAAACCAGGTAGTTTTTCTCCTATTGTGTAACAATCTAGAAGTATCATGTACAGTCGAAGCTGCTGTAACAAAGATTTTTTTTTTAATGTGACTTAAACAAGAGCAAAGTTTCTTATTCACATAATGAATTGGGAAAGCAGCCTGCCATCACCAACATGTGGCTTCCACTGGGGGATCAAAGAGGCTCCTCAATTCCCACCATCACGTCCCAGCCAGCAGGAGATGCAAAGGAGCAACAGGAGAGCATGCTCATTTCTTTCAAGGATACAGTCTGGAGGTGCACACATCACTTGCATCCCTCTAGTCAGAACCTGGTCACAGAGTTGTTACGAGGAATAAATTGAAAAACCAGATGCCTTGAGTAAGGCATTTGATAAATGTCCATTTTCTTTTCCGTATCCTTTTGACACCAGTATCTTGAAAGTGAATCCTAGTGTGATCATTTGAATTATTATTCAGCAAAAAATTCATTCCTTCCCCTTCCCACTGTGGACAGAGTATGCTTCCCTGTTTCACTGATGTTAGGTTTGGCCACGTCATGTGCTTTGTCCATTGGAATGTTAGCGGATATGATGCAAGAAGAAGCTTCAAGTGTGTAGTTCAACTGGGCTAGTGCTCCAGTGATAACATCATAAGAAGAGCTTATCCCCATGTTGCTGCTACCCCTTTTTAGGCTGGGCTGAAATGATGGGAGAGACCTGAGCCCAAAACATAGCCTGGAGCCAACCCCAGTCAATATGCAACCTAAAACAGGATCACTTGCTGAACTCAGCCTAGAACAGTTGAATGAAAATCATCCAGCAGACCTGTGGATGCGAGCATAAGTGCTTGTTATTATAAGTAACGCATTTGGGGGTAGTTTATTATGCAGCATTATTGTAGCAATAGCTGGGCAACACAGAAATTGTTAGCAGAAGTGGAGTACTGCCATCATGTAAATCTAAAATATGTGACTGTGGTTTGATGATTAGGCACCAGATGATGAGGAAACTGTTATGGAGAGCTGGAAACATGCCATCCCATGTTATGTAGTGAGGAAGCCCTTGGCGAAACTCATCTGTGATAACTTGGAAGATAGAAAATGTGCCTAATGAACTTGAGTAAGAAAGTGTCAGGGCAGAATGTTGATAGTATAATTTGGTTGTTACCAGCTGGGTAAGGTATTGCAAGACAAAGTTGAGTTTATAAAGAAACTGAGCAGCTGGCCAACAAGACTGTGAGAGAATATAGAAAGCCCAGAAATTCCAGGACTTGCAGGTTTGAAAAGTAAAACTGTTTTTCGCTTTACCATCTTATCAGACTCAGGACACAAACTATATTAAGGGTGCAATTGTCACATCCTTTGTCACTTTTGAAAGGACTGAACTGGTGCCTATCAGTTCTTTTCAGCTGAACAAAGTGCTCCTAGAAAGATAGAAAGCGTGATCCCACAGAGGCTTAACAAACCCAAGGTTTGTTAACCCAAGGCCTAACAAACCCAAAATCAGTCTCAAGAGAGAGGCATCTCCCAAAATTTATTATAGATGTAACTAACATGGAGTTGACTGACATCAAACATAAGAGACTCACAAACCTTTTGAGACATCTATATTGGTAAAATGTCATCAACCTGAGACTGTAACTGTTTTAGATGTCAAAAGTTCTCTGGTCCTCAAATTTCTATAAGCAGAAAGCAGGCTGAAAAAGTTGCTGATCCAGAAAGAAAGGAGTATTCTCTAAAGTTCTCTTCAGAAGTGGACATGCATGGTAGATGATGGACAAAGAAAGACCTCTTGGAAGTTGGAGCCAAAAGACATGGAGAACAATGGACCAGTGAGTCACTTCCAGGGAACAGAACTAGGGCCTAATCCAGGGGTCAGTGAACCACGGCCTACAGGCCAAATCCTGCCTGTTACCCGATTTAGTAAATAAAGTTTTATTGAAACACAACCACACCCACAGATTTAAATATTTTCTATGCTGCTTTTTACTACAACACCAAGTTGAGAAGTTGCAACAGATACCATCTGGCCTGCAAAGCCTAAAATATTTATTAGCTGGTGCTTTGAGTTGTCAACCCCTGGCCTAGTAAAAGAACACTCTACACCTACACAATAAGAAAACCTGGCTACACTGGTACAGCAGGATTTCAGAACTGCTGTGGATCAGTGACTGTGATGTGCCAGCCACCATTCTTCCCTTTTTCAAATGGGCGTACTTACTGAATTTATTCTGTTTCTGTTAACATTGTACGCTGGGTGGTTGGAAAGCAAATAACTTGTCTCTTTATTTCCTAAGTGTCTCAGTCAATAGGAGCCATATCAGGATTCGGTAAAATTGCAAAAGATCTTAGATATCAAGCCTGATATAGGTAGGATGAGGAATTTAAGAGTGTTGGGATGGGGGTAAGTGTATTTTGCATACAGGAGAACAATGAATATGAGGCCAGATTGTGATGAATTATATTATTCACTCCCCTTCCTCTCCCATTGTGGGTATTATAACCTTCTTCATTGCATGGGCTTGGCCGTGCAACTTGCTTTGGCCAATGGAACATGGCCAGGCATGGTAGGAATAAGGACTTTCAGTGTGCTTATGTGGTTCATCGTAGATCTTGCATTCCACTGATTTGCCATCAGAAGAGCATCTTCTTCCATCTGGTCCTCAGAATAAACATGACTTGGAACAGATGTGAACCCAAGACATAGGCTTAAGCCAAATAAGGCCAATCTGAAGCCTGAAGCAGAGCCTCCCAGGCAAGGCCAGGCTAAATCAGCTAACTGCAGTCAATTTGCAGACCTGTAAGTGATAGCATACGTACTTGTTGTGAACTACTGAACTTTGAGGTGGTTTGTTATACAGCATTATTGTAGCAATCACTGATTGATACACAGGGCTCCATAAAATGACGAGGCCACTGGAATCTAGTAAGTTGCACTTGAATCTGAAATCAAAAAACTTCAGTTTAAATTCCAGCTCTTCCATTTACTGCTATTTAATTGGAGGAAGTTACCATACCTTTCTGAGTCTCAGGGGTTTTTTAATTATAAAATGAGGGTGATAATAACCTAAATCAAAGAGTCATTATAAGATTAAATAAGATGGCATACTCAAGTGTGTTTTGTAACTTTAGTAAAGTATATAAATACAAGATATTTTTATTATTAACTTCAGTTCACATAAAGCTGCCCTGGTTTTTATTTCAGTGGTGGAGAAGGAGTTATGCCATTTCTGTCCTCTGACCCTGAAAAGTGGCCAGGCTAAGTCAAAAAAGATAAATATCTGTAAGCTGTTAGCACTGTGATGTTTTAATAATTCTTTCTTGATTATCTTTATTTGATTTTCTGATTTTTCTCTAATGAACAAGTATAATTTTATAATAAAAAACCAAATAAATATAAAGATTATTTTATTAAAAATTGACTGTGCTACACAAGCTTGACATTTCTGAGCACATTCCCCTTCCCCACCCCCTACGTGAGGAACATACAGTGCCACTGACAGCAGCAATTTAACTACTAGACTAAAAAGAAAGTCCTCTGAGCCCACATTCTTCCCCTGCTGCAGAATGAGGGAAAAAGCAGAACATTCCCCTTTGTGTACCACCCACAAATCACTGAAAAGCCCAACCCAGCAGAGAAGGAACCTCCATCAGAAATAAAAGCCCGCATTAGAACTATGTCCACCAAATTATTTTCCATGGGGGCCGGTGTGACACACAATCAGAGTTGCATCTGGGGCACTGCAACCCCATTATTTTGTGCTCGTGTCAAAAATGTTTTTCCTTCTCCAAAATGCCAAAGGGAAGAGCATGGGTTTCCTAGAAATGGCTCTAACTTGTGTCGCTCCTCCTGAGAGAATGGAGTGGTGAGGACACAGACACTGCCCACCAAGAGAGGGGGAAAAGGTCAAATCCATAACACTGACGATATCCATTTGTTCCACAAAGACAGCCAGCACAGGTGTCTGGGGAGGATTATTTGAGGAATAAATCTACCCACACTGATCCTCTTGATCCTCCAGCCAAAGTTAGCAGAACCCACTGGAAATCAGATCATTCCTCTCAGCTTGCTTGCTGACAAAGCAGCCAAGCTGGAATAACACCACAGAATGGAACTATTGATCAGATTAGCATAGCGCAGAGCGCTGTGGGCATGGGGTGCAGGACACCCCATGGAAAGGGCTTTGATGGAAGGGAGAGAATGGCCCCCCGGGAGAAGTCAGACACCTTCGAGCAGAGTCTTCTGTAAGGCAGAGCAATTATGGTGACCACCACGGGGCTAAATTCTGAGGGCCGCTGTCCTGCCGTGGGCACCTACGGGCACAGAACTGAAGACAGCAGCATGCAAAGGAGGAAGAAGCAACACAGACAGTGGTCCTGCCAGCCAGTCCTCATGATGACCTTTAGGCTAATAATAGAAGACAGCGCCCTCAGGATAGTCATTCCCCCTACAAACATTTCTTGTCTACCTACCACTTGCTCGCACCATGTTAGATGCCGCTGAGTATGCAAAGACAAAGCAGAGACACTTCCTGTTCTTAAAGCTATATGCCCCATCGTGCCTAGCACGTCACAGGGACCCAATAAGTGTCAACTGAATGTTACCCTATCCTTCAGCTTTATGTGGTCTCTTTTCTCTGCCTTCCAAGGTACTCTTTTATATTATAATGCTCTGAAGTTTCGTTACTGGTGCATATTTTCTTCTCCCAATGACACAATAGGATTGCTGAATATAGGATCTGTATATACTTGTCATAGCATCTTCTCAATATATATTTATTGAATGAATGACTGTGTAATCCTAACTAGTGTGTCACCACCCGCTACCATCAGCAGAAGAGGGTGGAAGGCCTATGGCTTGCAACTGTAGGAGGACGCATGCTGGGTTAGGAGTAAGGAGACCTGCCTTCTAGCAGAAGCTGCTGTCATCAGCTTGCTGAGTGACTGTGGACAGCTGCCTGAGAGACTCGGCTCAGCTGGAAGAGATGGTAGATAATGACGGTAGATGATCTCTAAGGTACCTTCCAGCCTTAAGAGTCATCTTAATTGTAGATCACAGATGACATTCACTGACCACGTGGCATGTTCCAGGCACTGTATTAAGAACTTTGCCTGCACTATGTCATACGATCCTCAGGATAACATTTTGAGGTGCTATGATTCTCCATATTTTATATAAAGAATGGAAGCCTAGGGAGGCTAAGTAAGTGGCAGACTGGGGATTGGAACCCAAATTTGACCGACTTGGAAACGCCCTCACAACCACTAAGCCAATCCGATCCTTCTTCCACAGCCACGTCTCAGGCTGCTGGGTGCCCTTTAGGCCATCATTTCTTTTCCTGAATAGCTTCATTTTCCATCACAGCCAATTTTTTAGAAAATTGCTAGAAATGCCTTTTCAGAGAGAGGCACAGTGGGCAGGCTTTACACATCTCACATGGGTGGGCAGTGAGTTTCCTTATGTTCACTGGTTAAAATGTAAGGAATCTTACAACAGGAAGAGAAACTCAGCAAGGAGTTACAGCGGATGCCAGCCTTGGCCCAGGCACAAGGCAGTTTGAGCCACATTTGAGAAACCATCGGAGAAGACAAGAAAAAGAAAAAAGATATTATTTTGTTTAAGGAGATTTGGAGAACTCTTAAGACTTCGACCGATTCATCTGCAGAAACAGAGACACAGATGTAGAGAACAAATGTATGGACACCAAGGGGGGAAAGCGGCGGGGGTGGGTGGAGGTGGTGGGATGAATTGGGAGATTGGGATTGACATATATACACCAATATGTATAAAATGGATAACTAATAAGAACCTGCTGTATAAAAAAATAAATAAAATTCAAAAATTCAAAAAAAAAAAATTATCAAGGGCTTGTAGCTCCCTGGCATCCTGGGATCTCCTGGGTCCAGTCGAAGCCCTACTGGGCCCTGTCTTCAGGTTCTGGAAGCTACTACAAGAAAGTCCCTGCATCAGATTTACCAGCTTCTGCTTCTCCAAGGCAGCCCCTGTTCTACTGAGTGGAGACGCAGGGGTGGACACAGGGAAATGCTGGATCGGGAGAGGACTCCTCCCCCTCCTCCCATGTCAGGCCCCTTTGGTTCAGCCCCAGTGCCCTCTGCCCCTGTCTCCTCCTGCTTCTGCTTCAGAGGATTTATTGGTCCCTTCCAGGAAGCCCTCTCTTCACCTCTGAACTAGAACTGTATCCCTATGGCTGAGAGAATTCCAGCCCTCTTGGGTGGTGAACTTAACCTCTTGGGGTTTTAAGACTGGGACCAAGACTCACAGCAGAAAGTCAACTAGCTCAAAAAAATGTTTGGAGACAGAGGGCTCTGCCCACCCTGTGAACAATGAAGTGGTCCCCTGAGCCCACCTCTGCTTTGCATTGTATGGCATATAAAATTATTTTGTTATTTTGAAATTCTTTCCAAACATGGAGAGAATATTGAGCAATATATCTGCTGATCATAGGTAATAAATGTATTATTTTGCCAAAAAAAACCAAAAAGACTTTGACTGAATTCCAGATCCATCTGTGGGATGCTTCTCTTCATTCTTCCCCATATTTAAAGCGTGGAGAAGGAAGAGGTTGACTCTCCAACAGACAACAGGGCTACAGGCTCCAACCACTTTCAGGAGAACGTGGTTCCTAACACATGGGCCTCCAAATACCCAAAGCGTAGCAGTGATCAATGGCACCAATCAGAGAACAGGAGACAGAATAAAACAAAGATTTCTTAAAAGGAACATACTTTCATAGGGAGACAGAAAAATCAAGTAAATCTCTAAACCTCCTTTAAAGCTGAACCCCAATTTTTTAATGATAAATAATAACAGTGGAATCAAGTACTGAACGATAAATGCATGGCTCCCCAAAGTTACGTATAACTAAACACATGCCACTCGAAGCAGAAAGGAGCAGAAAACACAGCTCATGTTCAGAAAGCAAAAGATATTGAGGAATCTGGCAGGAGGAAGGAGTCGGATTCATTAACTGCACGCACACAAAAGGGCCTCTCTGCTAAACCAAATGACCTTAAACCTTTGGCAGGAGAAGAATCGGATTTGGAGGATAAGCGAATGGACTTTTAATTGTTTCAAAGAGAAAGTTATAAGTGGAAATCCAGGGGGCTTGGGGGTGTGTGTGTGTGTGTGTGTGTGTGTGTGTGTGTGTGTGTGTGTGTATTAGAGAGAAAGAGAGAGAGGTTTTCTTGGCCACAGAAAATAGAAACCAGTGGCACTAGGCAGCCGCTAGTCTCCCAGTGAGGGGAAGTCCCATTACATCTCATAACAAGTGAGCACAGTGAGCCTTCCTATTAGTATTGGGCAAATGATCTTCCAGATATGCCTAAATGCAAGCCACACAAAAGGAACCAGGGCATAGAAAGGCAGTCTGCTCTGAGGCAAAATGACATTTTTCATGCTTAAATTACCAGTTCCCTCCTCTACCGTCCCCGCTTTGAAATGCCGAATTGTTCAAGCAGTGGGCACTATGGAAAAACAGGCAGGTAGAGATTTAGATTTGTTCCCAGAGAGCACAGCCCGCCTGCATGGCCCTGCCTTCTCGGGAGCTCTGCTGCCCACGTCCCCCCCGCCCGCCCTCTGTTCCTCCTCCTCTGAGGTGGGTTCCCAGCAAACTCTGTCAGCCCGCCTGGGTCCCGTATTGAAGTGAAACACCCTCGGCTGACACAGCCTCACGCCCTCCCTACAACTGGTCGACAAGCCTGTTTCGGATCTGCCCGGAGCAACCGAGGGCTCCCTCAGCCTCCAGCACCCGTGACACATCCAGCCGTGGATGAAGACCACCAGACGTGTGTGAGGCCATTTTGAATGGTTTCCTTCACTGCCTCTAAAACACCTGCTTTCTATCTTCCCATCTCTGAAGAGCATACCCACCCACACCTCCAAAATTTCAATGCAGTATACTCGAAATAAATTTAAAATTCTACACCGAGTGTGTGAGGGAGAAGGCAGGGTCTCCAGGAGGCCTTGTTCGTTTGCCTCGGTCCTTACAACCTCATATTGGTGTTTTTAAGAACCTGTGAAGAGACTTAATGGATGAGCAGCAGTGGACATGGGAGGAGAGGGAGAGAGAAAGAGAGGAAGGAAGGAATGGAGGGAAAGAGAGAGGGAGGAAGAGGAGCAGGAAGCCGGTACCCTAAGGGGCTGATATAATTTCCGGACGAGGCACACCACCTTACTTTGAGCACAGTAACGTTGCCACCTACAGGCTGACAGGTGCCTTCCTGCACTTCTACACTGCTGTGCAAGAATTTATTTGTGTGAGTAAGCTTGCTAAGGAGCTTTTAGGGGGGTGGTAGATGATGGCAAGGTGGGGAATCGTATCAAGAACTTCTATATCTAACCATTTCAAAGTGGCTGATACTTATTACGAACCTACTGAGTGCCAGGGACTGAGTAAAGTCCTGAGAATACAAGCACAGATGAGACATTCCTCTGCCTAGGGATCTCTAAGGAGAAGACAGACACGTATAGAAATAATGCAGATGGTGATCATGACCATAACGTACAAGAGCACTGTGTTCACTGTACAGGTGAGACTGGACTTCCCTGGCGGTCCAGCAGTTAAGACTCCACGCTTCTACTGCAGGTGGCATGGGTTTGATCCCTGGTTGGGGAACTAAGATCCCGCGTGCCCTGAGGCGGGGCCAAAAAAAAAAAATCCATACACTGTATAGGTGAGATAAATTCTGACCAGAGTTGTTAAGTGAGGATCAGCTTCTGGAGAGAATTCAAGGAAGAGATGCAGTTGAGTTAGGTCACAGGAAATCCGAACAGGTGAGCAGGAACTCCAGTTTCGGTTGGGTAACCACCCAACTAGGCACAAAGAAAGGACACCAAGAGTGCTCAGTTTGACTGGATGACAGGGGATGTACCTATTACTTGCAGATGTGTGGAGAGATGATAAAGGCCAGAAAGTTGAGCTGAGCCAAACTTCAGACAGCTTTGAATGCTAGGCTGAAGAGCGCGCTTTTCAAGCTGCACAAGGATGGGTCTCTGTACCTCCTTTGCTCTCTCCGGTATACCCAGCACCTAAAAGAGCGTTTGGCACTTAGCAGTTGCTCAATTAGCATCTTAGGAATGAATAACTATAACAGGAAGCCAAAGAAGATTTTGGAAAAAGAGAACAATTGGGAGGGAATGGAGGAGGAGGAAAGAGGCCCCATTAGACATCGACGGCTAAAGTCCAGGTAATGTGGGTCTGACCCAAGACACAGCAGTGGGACTGGGAAGGCTGGAAAGGCCATGAGCAATATGTTTGAAGTAGAGTCCAGAGGTCTTCAACACCAATACCCAGTGCACATGTTGAGCCTGAGTGATGCACCTGGCCAAAATGGAGAAGGCAAAAGGAGGAACAGTGTTAGGGAGAAGATGATGAGTTTAGTCTGAGAAATGGAATATTTCCATTTCTGGGAGTATAACCAAGTGGAGGTGGCCAGCAGGCAGTTATAGATAAAGCATGGAGCTCTTCATACACATACCCCATACACACACAGACACGCACATACTCACCTGAGCTGAATACTACTGACATTTTTTTCATCCTAGTGTTAGAGATAAGGTTAGCCTGTAACAACCTTGAGAATAAACTGCAGTCTATGCTTTGGTAGAGCCAGAGGCTGGGGAGACCATCCTCCGTTTCCACCTCTGGAAAACGAGGATTGTTGTAAGGACTGAATGAGCTAACCCAGGTAAAATGCTTAGCCCAGTGTCTGGCATAAAATAAATACACAATAAGTGTTAGTTTATAACCTAATATCCCATTATGATGGGGTAGGAAGAATACAGGGTTAAAATTCAAAGCCCAGCTCATCTACTTATCATCTTCATGACCTTGAACAGGAAACCTGGCCTCTCTGAATCTCAATTTGCTCATCTGCTCATCTGACGGAAAGAGTATCACTTGCCACACCTGCCTCACGAGATAAAATGAAATGATGCACATAGAAAAATTTGTAAACTTGAACTCAGTTTATAAATAATATGTATGATTTATCAAATGGAAGATGGAGGGACAAAAATGTCTGAATTCCTTCAAGATATGGTTCTAGGTAAGCACGTATCTTTTTTTAACAACCTTTGCCCCAAAGAGATTCTTCTTTGCCCCCTTTTAACAAGAAATTCTTCACCTGCCACCTTTCCTACATGGCAGACATGCTTTCATCACAGCACGTTTCTTTTATCCCATTTCGATTGAGATTTAAAAAGAAATCTTTGAAATTCCTCAGCTGGTGGAACCACTAGGGAATCAAAGCACATTTGTTCTCTCTTCTGCATATCCCCCTCCCCATGTGGGTGACCAATCAAATTCACGCTGTTCATCTGAATTGATAGGAAACAGGATATTACCAACTTCAGACCCACAGAGGGTTTTCAGCATCTCTGTGTAATATTTTCTGAACTACAACAGGCTTGGAGGTGATGATGAACTAGTTCATCTTACCACAGTCCCTCCGAGGCGGACCACCATGACCGCAATTTATAGAGAAGGGTTTGAGGCATTCTCAACTTCAACCAAATGTAGCAGCGACTCCCCCTCCATTTCCCAGCTCTGCTGTGGCACCACTGTCCTCCCCATCATCCTGGTCCTGGAGACGTGGACCCAACCTCGAAGGCTCCTTCTCCATGTCTCACACATCCAGTGAGTCCCCCTCTTCATCACTTCTCCACCTTTGCACCTTTTCCTGCACTTACCGCTCTTCATTTTGACTGTTGCCAGGTACCTCTGGTCAAATCCTTCTTGTGTTCAGAAACATTGAATGATTTCCAAGTTGCCCGATTAAAAATATGTAAAATCCTGAGCATAGACCTCAATGTTCTCCAAAATGTATCTAAGTGCCACCTTTCTAGCCTAGTCTCCCAGGACTTTCTGTATTGCTCACAGTTCCACCAGGAAATAGATGGTACACACACTAAAGTGTTCAACTACAGAGAATTCACTCAGGGGATTGTTTATAAGGGCGTGAGTAGGGATTAGGGAACCAGCAGGGAAGGTGAGTCCCATAGGGACCAGTAACCAATGAGAAGCCATAACTGCTGCTAGGAAGTTATAGAGCAAGGAGTAGGAACAGTATTACCAGATTCCTGTGAGAGCTGCAGCTGAAGGAAGTCACTTCTGTGACAGAAGTGGCGCTAGAGGACTGTGAGACTGCAGCTCTGCCAGAACCTCAGCAAGCTTGGTTGACAACAACTCAAATTCCCCTTCTTCCCATCCTCTGATGGCTTGCCATGCCTCCTATTGGTCAATTCCAGCAGCAAACCACAGGGCAAGGAACCCCATGTGATCAAACCATAGAAGTCAGCCTCCTGGAGCTCAGAGCAGGGACAAGAAAGGCAAAGAATAGATTAAAAAAATAGAGAATGGGGGCATCAAAAGAATAACCCATACACTCCTCCCTTGTATCCTACCTTCAGCCAAATTCACAAGCTCATGATTTCCTAATCACATACACAATTCCCTGATCTTGCGTCTCTGTTCACAACACCTCCTCTCTTTCCGACGCCCTTCCCTGTAGAGGAGACTTGCTCAGGGTCATTTGAGAGGCACTGAGGGTTACATATTCATTTAAGAGATTTTCGCTGCATGCCTGGTTCACAGGGACATATTTGGTAGAATGAAGAGCAGAGAAGGAGCACAGCTACTGCAGGCAAAGCCCCAAAGGTGGGGCTCATCAACTAGGAGCGATGCTCAAAGGAATCCCAACAGACCTTCAACATACTCTGTTCATAAAATAAGGAGAAGCAGCCTCTGGAAATGGAACTGTGGACCATTGTGTGATGGTATCTGTCATCCGCAGCCAGGAGGCAAAGCCTGTCTCTCTGCAGCACCTCTCACACCGTGGGTCACGGGCTCTCGGCAGGACCACTAGGGAAAGAGGGGCTTCAGCCCCTGGGTCCTCTTGGGCTGAGCCCCCTGCCCCTGCCATCAGGCTCCTGGGTCCTCAGAACTGATCAGTGGAACAGTAAGGCCGGCTCTGCACTTAACAATTCTTTTCAGAGTAAAGGTTTTCCTCCCCTCACCATTCTTGCCTTTTGTCAAGGAAAAGAAAGGAAGAATTAACCTGGAGTGAATTCCTTGTAGCTGGTTATTTGTAGGCAGCAGATGCAGTCAGGAGCACACACGGCATATCTGTCTGAAAGCTGCTACCAATGCACAAAGGCAGGGGCCTCTGCTTCTACCCCATCAGGGCCACCCTGGGGGCTGGGGCTTCGTTTCCAGCCTTCAGGGGGCAGAAAAGCCACTTTTTCTTCCAAAGAGGGTAAGTGGGGCAAGGTGGGGGGCATTCAGGCACTCTAGATGGATCTAGAAAGCTGGTAAATGCTCCTGGTATGATGCAAAACGTTTTCAGAGCAAAAGCAGGAGGGCTCAGGAGGAAGTTTCTCATTGATGCGGTCCGTGAACGTTTGCACTTCGCCTGGCAAAGCAGTCAAGAGCGTGGACTCTGAAACCAGAGTAAATGGGTTCAAATCCTGCCACCATTAACTAGCTGTGTGACCTTGGGCAATTGGGTACTCTCTCTGTGCCCCTGGGAGACCTAAATAAATCCATGTTAAGTGATTAGCACAGTACCTGGCACAGAGTAGTAGCTCTCAAGAAAAATACCTCCATTTTCAGATGAGGATGTTGGGGTGAAAGTTCGGTCCGTAATCTGCCCAAGGTCATTCAGCCGGTAAGTGCTAGAGCTTAGATTTGAAGTGTAGCCATAAACAAGTGAACCAAAAGATAAAATCATAGTTATAGCTAGTGAGAAATGCTATGAAGAAAGTGAGAAAATGGGAAGCATACAGTGACAGAGCACAGTGGAGGGCTCCCCTAGAAAGCATGGTCAGGGTTACCAAACTGAGACTTGAAGGAAGAGGGGCAATCAGTCGTGCAAAGAGCAAAGGGAGAGAATTCCAGGCAGAGGGAATGGCACATGAAGAGATGCCAAAGGGGAAAAGAGAAGGCTACAGTGGCTGGAATGGGGTGATTAAGGAAGAAAGATGAGTGGGAATGGCAGGCAGGATTCAGATCATGGTAAGACCTTATAGGTCATTAAAAAGACCTCAGATCCAAATGCAACAGGAAGATGCTAGAGGGTCTTAAAAGGAAGGGCAAAGCAATCTGTATGTTTCTGTGGTGTGAGCCTTGAATAAAAGCATAGAGACCCTTAAAAGGCAACTGTAATAGTGTTTAGTGACTTGGACCAGGGACATGTCAAGCTTATTGTAGACAAGGTATGCACCTTGTGACCAGTATAGAATAAAGGCATCACTCACATCCCCAGACTGAACTGGATACAGATCCAACTTTCTGTGTGTTTTCCATCATCACCATCGTCATCACTGCTCTTGCCATCACTATCAAATCGTAGGCAAAGGTCAAAGCGGCCCTGGGTTAGTCATGACTCCATTCAGATTCCCAGGCAGGGGTTCCGCCTCTGGGATCACAGCCGACAACACAGTGTTCCAGCCACAATGCACATGCGAACACCTAAAGAAACCCTGAACGTAGAAAGCCAGAAGCAGTGTAGGTATCAACAGTCCCAAGCACAGACGGAAGGATGAAGACTTAGAGCAATCTAAGTGTGTGTTAGATACAACTAATTATTTATCAAACTCCTTTTGCTGGCCTTGTCCATGAGGGACCGTCAGCACCCACTGCCCCATTCTCTCCATGTCTGAAGGTCTGATGCATGAATACATAACATTTGGATACTTATCCACTCATTCATACCCCAAAAATGATTGAATGAATCTGCTGTATCCCCTGTGCCAGCTGTTGGGGAAATATTAAGACAAATGAAAAAATAGCTTTGCCCTCAAGGAGCACAAGTCTCTTTACAGACAAGTAAAAGGGCAATTATAATGCAATATGATTGGAGCCAGAGAACAAGGAGAGAACAAGGAGCTGAGGAAGAACTTAGGATGGACGCTTACCCCAAGGGCAGGGAGAGGGAAGGTGGGGAGACAAGAGGGCAGGGCAGTACTTCTGGAGTAAGCAGCGAACTGAAGGCACCTAGAGCGACTCAAGATCAACATCAAAACAGTGATACGGGGACATGGGATGGGGCACACATCGGGAAGAGCCTTTAGGTTACGCTAAGAAACTGGGAACTTCTTGCAAATGCTATGCGAAGCCATTAAAGATTTTAAGGGAGTGTATGATGGTCGTATTTCACTTTAGAATATTCTGTGTGCAGCATGATGAGCAATGTAGAGGGGGAAGGACTGGAGGCAGGAAAGCCAGGGACAAGTCTACTGTGGTTCAGAGGATTAGGAGGGCGTGAGTTAAGGCGGGAACAAAGCAGGTAGAGAGGAGAGACAATCACTGAGATAAGAGCAGGGTAGAATCAACAGGAGATTGTGACTAATCAAATTTGCTGGGAAGACAGAGAGAAGGGTTAAAGTTTCCTCCCTCGTATGTGATGTGAGGCCATATACAAAAGACCCTGGTCACCAGTCTAGGGAATCTGAACCTGACGTGGTTGGAAGTGGGGAGACACTAAACGAATTTGAGCAGAGGATAGATCACGGGTGTAATTTAATATGATTACTATGCCAACAATGTGTAAAACAGGTTGGAGCAGAGACACTGGAGGGGAGAAGATAAATAAGAACTCTCTTATGATGGCCCACTAAGTGGGAAGAATTATGGGTTGCACTGGGGACGTAACCATGGTGGTGAAAAACCAGGGATGGGGTTGGGGAAGAGCAAGCATGTGTCTTGAAGGGAATGTGATCAAGAGAGGGGTTGAAGCCTTCTTAGCCTTGACGGGGAGCTAGGGCTCTCTAATCTCTGAGACAGAGCAAATCAGAGGGAGGCAGAAACCAGAGACAACTTCCACGTGGAACAGCACAGAGCTGTTGAGTCCATATCCGCCCCAAGCTTCCCAGCAGCATCAGTAACCAGGAAGAACCAGCTAAGACTCAGCGCCATACATTAAAAGTTATGTTGGGGGCAAATACGTGCAGACATATAAAAATGTTCAGAATCTTCTGAGAAGTGAAAAAGCAAGTTACAAAATGATATAGGTATGATAATCCTGCTTGTTAGAAATGTGTGTGTGGACTGCACAGCCTACCACCAGCCTATTCCCGGCAGCCTTCACTCAGAAGAGGACTTCTAGGTGCTATTTACTTTCTTCCAGATGCTTTTATGTATTTTCTACAAGGAACAAGCATGACTTTTGTAATCAGAAACCCAGCAGAGTTTAAAATATATTTGTTAAGCTCATATAGCATGGCTGTCTCCCAGAATTGAAGAGAGGGACCTGTTTGTTAACTTGTTTTTTCCAGTACATTTACAGTTCTTGAGAAGCAGAGTAAAGTAAATGCCCCTGATGGGAAAAGCTGAGGATTCCATTGCAAACCTACATGGTCCACCATCAACTAGGCAGACCCTCACTGCCTACCAGAGGGTCTTCTCCAACCCTTTCCCTGATATGTAGGTTACTGGCTTCAGGTCCCCCTCCCTGGAACTCCATGCTGGGGCAGCAAGACCCAGCAGGCTCTGTGCCCCTGATTCTCCCACCACTGAGCCTTTCTCCCTTCCTTCCTTCTCAAACACAGCATCGTCCCTCTTTTTCTCTCCCCAAGGTTCAACCCTAAAAGCTCCAGTTCTGACAACCCACTCACCTCTCTCATTTCCCTGCCCCCAAATTCTCTCTTTCTCAAATTATTAAAAATGTTATTTAGTCCCACATCTTGATGGGAACCAGGGACAGACTGAAGTAAACGCATCAAATTTCTTTAAAGGGGAAGGGAGGGCCAGGAGAACATGAGCACACCAATCCCCACCTGTCAGGTTACATATCCCCATGAAGGCCAGACATGCTCAATGAGGCTACTTAAATATTCCATATAATACAACGCCTTGGACCCCAGTCTCAAGTAGTTGTTTGCAGAGGACTTCCAAGGAAATGAAGGTTCAGGCCTTTGCAGCAAGATGGATTCTACCTGTTAGCAATGGAGGACAGTGATGTTGAAATAAACCGGGATGAAAGGAGGAAATCCCTGCTGGAAGTTCCACTGCTCTGTGAAGGGTTTTCCCAGGAACTCGTAGGAGTCGGGGTGCCTGGAGCTTCTCAGATCCCTGTGAATGGCCAACAGTGACAGTAACACCCCTTTCCCTTTCCTCCTCCAGACAGCCTCAGCCGTCGCTTAAAAGAGGTTGTTATCTCTTCTTACCCTACCTGCTCCTCAAAAGCAGGGCCACTTTATCTTGCATCTCACCCAGAGCCTAGCCTTGGCTCCGGAATTTTGGAGTTAATGAAATAAGACACGGAAAAGTTAAAGGCAGTGCCCAAGGTCACCCAGTTTTTGTTTGTTTGTTTTGAATTTAACTTTACTTTTTATACAGCAGGTTCTTATCAGTTATCTATTTTATACGTATTAGTGCATATATGTCAATCCAATTAAACTTTATTTCCATGCCAAACTGATTTTGTCTGCTCTGAATTTTCAAGGCTTCTCTCCCTTTGTTTCTTTGTTTTTCTTTTTTTTGGCCATACCATGCATCCTGTGGGATCTTAGTTCCCCCACCAGGGATTGAACCCATGCCCCCTGCAGTGGAAGCATGGAGTCTTAACCATTGGATGACCAGAGAAGTCCCACCCAGTTATTTTTTTATTATTTTATTTATTATTCTTTATTCTACTTATTATTAAATATGTATTATATTTATGAAGCACCTCAAGCCCCAGGGATTCAGTCCTGGTGCTATTATGGGTGCTGGAGAGACAGAGTCCTGCCCTCAAAGGGCTTATAGTCCAGTTTTGATAGAGTTGGGACTTGAACTCAGGATCTCTGACACTTTCTTCTCTAGCACATCACATTTCCTGAACTTGATCTCCTTACTTATGAAAAAAAAAAACATTTAAATTTTACCAAAATTTCCAAATATGTTATCAAAAAATCTTTAATTACAAAACAATTATTTCTAACTCCAAGCATACAGCATGAAAAGAGTGGTCCTAAATTCTGCAGGACCATTACCTGGAGTCTTTAAAACCAAATAAGCTACTTTTCTTTGTTACATCAGAGAAATCTTAAAATGCTAGTAATAATCCCTCAGGTTTATAATAATAGCTTTCTTAGAGTTTCAACCCACGGTATCCCATTTCTTCTCACAATATTGCTAAGACTTTGAACAGAAGGTTCTATGAGGAAAAAAAGGAGATATAGAATTTGAAATCATGTCATTAATAAAAATATTAGACTATATATATAAGTTGCCTGATTTCCTGCCTATACATATACATTTGCCGTTTGGGTCTATGAATCTCAAGAGGAACTTCCTAAAACAAGTATCGACAGAATCATAGAAAGTTAGTGCCAAATGGGACCACATGTGTCATTGAGAATGGCCCCATGATTTTACAGATGAGAAAACTGAGGCTATACAGCAAAGCTACCATCCCCAGTTCCCAAGTGGCTGCATAATATCCACCATTAAAATTCAACCCATACTTGGTTGCTGTAAGTCAGGTGACGGGAGAAATACTTTAGGTAATAAAAGACAAAAGGATGTGTCGAAGGTCTGTGATAAATGGGGCAGAAGGAATTAAGAACTGGGGTAGGCCAAAAGAGCACGATGATCAGGGAACTGTATTCTGCTGACATTCCCAAGATTAAAAACCAACAGAAGGGGGTCCACTTGACAGGGTTAATGGAGGCTTGGCTTCCAGGTCACCCTCGAGGCCCTGGCTGAATGCAGTCCACATAACAAGCAGCACGGAGGCCCCAAGAAAAGTTTTCCTCTCCGAAGAATGTGGTATAGCTAGAAAGGGAACTAGGTTTTAAAACATAAAAAGAACGAAAGGAAATGTCTGACGTGTTTTGATTTCTAGCTTTGTGTTTTTCCAATTCAAGTCAGGCCAGGGCCACCACCTTACATAAATCCAGGCCTCCTTTCACCTGTGCAATGCAGTGACCCTAACCAACATGTGACCTTGAAGAGAATCCTCTCTGTCTCCAATGCAAAATGAGAAGCCCCCAGTGGAGAATCTGCAAAGGGGGCATAAGCAGAGAGTGCGGAGAGCCAGAAGGGCCAGAGCTACTGGCTGGGTGGACAGGGGTCTCTGTGACCACAGGCCCACCGGGGCTCAGACAACTGACGCTCATTTATCCATGGTAACAGTAAGAAAGATAGCCCAGCTAATTTAAATCTGTGACTATAATCAAAAAAAACCCCACTGCAGCTAAAAGTCAGCCTCCCCATCCACCAGATCTTTTAAAAAGAGCTGCTAATAAGGAGCAAAACTGAGTGGCTTACGTTTTATTTCCCTTTACATTTCCTTTCTGGTGGAGGTGTTAATGAGGACAGAAAGACCCAAAGTGCACAGAAAGAGGAGATGAAAATGGTCTGGAAAATATGAACTATGCAGTCAACCTTCAAATAGGGGAGGACTGATTCTAACATTAGTAGGTGGTAGACGTTTGCAGACAAAGAGTTTCCTTCTAGATGGCCGTGAAGATTATAATGCAAGTGAGGGGGGATGGTAAGTCACAAAGGAGACCTGGCCTGGGAGTCGGGGCACCCGAGGTGGGGTCCTCTCTGCCCCTCAGTTGTTTCAACTATGAAACAGTGTTAACGTAGTGACTTAAAGTTCTAAACTCTAGGATATAAATTCTCCAAAACCTGCAATTTTGGGTTCTCTAAATAGAATAGCAACATAATCGTACCTATTTTTCAGGGTCTTGTGACGATTAAATCAGAAAATGAGAACAGATAATGTAAATATATGGTGTGCCAGGTAATAGAAGAACGTAATATGCATTAAGTCATTTCTTTCTATCAACAACCCTGCCAGATAGGAAGTAATATGATCCCCATTTCACAGATAAGCATGTTGAGGCTTGGAGAAGTTAGTGGACATGACTAAAGTCATAGATGTACCTATTGATGGCACTGGGACTTCAAGCAGATCTGTTTGAGTTCAAAGTCTATATTAGTAACCTCTGTGCAACACAGCCACTCCAATAATAGATGTGCAAGCTCCTGAAGCATAATTGATTATCAATAAATATCAATAATGCTTTGATTATCACCCAGTATGATGAAGTGTTTCAATGTATGCTTATTGAATGGAAAAATAAATGAACAGATAAACTGTATGTCACATGAGGCTGTTACACTGAGATCCTGGACTTCCAGTGGCCACCCAATCCCATGCTATAGTAAATCCAATTACTGCAGGAACTTTAGGGAGGCTGCCTTTTCCAAGAGTTAGGACTCAGAATCAAAGAAGCTGTGTCTATCCAAGGACAGAAGAATGGAGGTGTCTCTATAAGGCACGGCAACCACATTGTAACACAAAAGCATCTATGAACAGGACCTTTGAACAACATGAGTTTGAACTCACAGCTACTCGAATTTTTTTCAGTAGTAAATAGTACAGCATTACACAATCCAGGGTTGATTAAATCCACATATACGAGTAACCACAGATACAAAGAGCCAACTATAAGTTACACGCGGGTTTTCCACTGCGCAGAACATCAGCTCCCCTAACCCCATATTGTTCAAGTGCCACCTGTACTTGGGGACTGAGTTTCTGGCTTTAGTAAAGCTTAAGAATAAACAGACCAGGAACGAAAAATATCTTAATTTAATTATTTTTCTGCTCTGCTAATCCAAGAAAGAAAGCAAGAGAGAGGGGGAGTAAGGGAAGGAGGAAAGAAGCAAAGAAGAATTAAAATTGTGATGAGGAAGTTCCCTATGTTCATACCACTTTCCTGCATTTCTTTTGACTCTATGCGACCACACACAAGAGCCTCTTCAGAACAGGGGTGATATTTAATTGGGAGGGATATGTGCCTCCACGCATCATCCAAAGCAGAGAGAATGGGCCCCTTCCAGAGCTGTAGTTATAAACTTCATCCCCCATCTCCCGCCGCATAGCAATCCCAGCTAAGGAACAAGGGAAGGGTTGTCTAAAAGGAAAGAAGGAGGCTTCTTGGCAGTAGGCATCTGTGCAAGCAGCAACCCTTACCTTTCCCACCTTCCTGTTCAAACCAGCCTCGCCTCTCCCTGTCCTCTCCTACTGCTGTTGCTGGAGACCTGGGTTACTGGGAGCTAAAGGGCCCTGTCTCAGCTCCCAGAACTCCCCAAACCACACCCAGCACCCAGTTCCAAGAGGTGAAGTCTCTCTACTTCACCAACAGCCCCAGCAAATGGTTTGAAAAACAAGAGAGGAGAAAATAACGTTAGAAGTAAATAAATCACTGGAGCATGAAAGGAAACTTCTCAAAACACACAGACAGACACAAGGGCAAAGACAGGCAAAGGAATGGAGAACAATGTGTGCTGTCCTCCAAGGCACAGAAGAAGAAACAAAACATGGGTCGGAACCCAAGGAATGCATTGTTCCAAACTGCTAATCATCGTTAGATACCAACACCCGCCAACTGCTAATAACGAAGGAAGAATCACCTCTCTTCAGCTGTAATTATTTCTGACACGGGTCTCCAGGAGGAGTGTCAAGACTCAGGTTAGCAGCTCAGTGTGATAATACCCCAAGATTACCAGAGATTCGCAATGTCTGAAGGAAAGGAGGGCTTGGAGGAAGGGAAGTGGCAATTAGAAATACTTGTCATGGTAATTGCATTGCGAAAAGCAGGCATTCGCTTTTCAGCAGCCGGTGGTGTAGGTTTTCTTCTGCCTGACTGTAGAAAAACATCTTCCAGGCAGGTAGAGCCATGGAGGAATACATCAAATTTTCAGAAATAACATAGTATGAAAAAAAGTATTATTTCTGTCCAAATAATGGTGTGCTGGATAATAAAATCTCTTGAAATCCATAAGGCTGAGAAGGGTGTTAACTGGGCAGCCCGTGAAGCTGCCTTAAGCCAGCTAGCAGTCCCCTTATCTCACTCACAGGGGTGACTTCAGTCCATGTCAACATAATGTCCTCCGCAAAGACCAAGATACTACTCCAAGGACAAACAATCAAGGCTCCTTGACGTTATTCTTCAATCACTCACTTTGACAATGGGGCACATCCAAAGATCTCCAGGCTGGAGCTGGTCTAAACATGTAAACGGAGAACAGTCCACGAAAGCCTCTCAGATACCAATCCTGTAGGCTTCGCAGCAGTCCACTCATGGCTCCAACCAAGACGCTCTTCTGTGTTCTTTGGAAAACCATGAGGAAACCGAGAATCGCAGATACTCTCTGGAGTCTCCGTCACTGCCTTCAAGACCGAGTTCTGTCTCAGCTCTAATAAGGAATGATGCAGCTGTTGATACACCTGGAGCTCAAGTGGGAAGTGAACACTCTAAAAGGCAACTCTAACCATGTCGATCCCATGCTTAAATCAATCCATGGTTTCCCATTGCTTTTTGGACACACTACGGTCTCCTTAGCACGACATCCTTCACTTACAAGGCCCTACATGAACTGGTTTCTCTCCAAATCTCGTAACTCAGCCCCGATATACTCACATCAAATTTTGGAACTGTAGTGAATTAATGACAGTTCTTCAGACACATCATGCTCTCCAAGGCTTCGTGTTTTTGCACTGGTTGTTCACTCTGAGAATCCCTTTCACCTGATGAACACTTATTGAACATTTAAGACTCAGCTCTGGAGTTACCTCCACTCTGAAGCCTTCCCTAATCCCACCTTGAGTCATCCCTGCCAAATCTGATGTCAGCATCTCCTCTGTGTGTTCTGACGGCCTCTATGCATCCCTGAATATCAGGACTCACACCTTATGCCATTGTTTTGTCCATTTCTCCTTCTACACTATGAGCAGCTCGAGGACCAGGGCTTGCCTTTCATTCTGTTTCCCTCCAGGGCAGTCACCATGATGAGCTCTTATGCCAGGCTCAAATTGAATGGAATCCATAGATCAAGGAAGAAAGTTAAATCAGATGATGAAGAGTGACTACTTGGTAGGTTCAGAAAGAACTCAACCTCTCTAATAAATCATGGTTTCGCAAAGTCTAGGCACCAGAGACTCAACTCTATCAGTCAAGTGTATCCTCTCCAGGCAGGTGTCTCTATTTTAACAACATCTAAAGAGTTTTTTAACTTGGGAATTTATTAAGGATTTTTTTAAGGATTTATTGAGACAGTGGATCTTAATGGTCCTCTCCTGTGCATCCTCCCTGAAGAATCAGTGATGAACTCTAGGCAGGAAGCAGCCCTGGGCCTGCCTGGGCCTTCTCCTGCAGGCCCCACATGGTTTTGCCTTTATGGCTTGCTTGGGGCTGAAGTGTAGTTTGAGCCTTGTCTTAAGTACTTGGCCAGAGAAAAATCTTTTAAGAACTGACTTCAGTTCATTTCTAGGAAGGTGCTGCCCTTCTCAGCTCTGCAAAATGCTGGCTATGCCTCTTTAACCCTCCAGCATCAAATCCCCATCCTGAGCTCTGTGTCTGTGGTCTCTCTGACCATCAAAGTCTCTGGGAAGTCTCTATATTCTTCTGAGCAAGGGTGGTTTTCAAGTTTGTTTGGTAGAAAGTCTTTTCCTGCTTGGATTCAAAATTATTTGGACCATATTTGCATAATGCCATGTCATTTCCTGTGTAATACCAGTAAACTTCCCCTGGGCAGGCAATTTGAGACTTCACATTAGTTGAATTACTTGATGCTGGACTAAGGCCAAAAAGGGTCTGTATGGGGCCAGTTGACACACACTACCACACAAGCCAGATACTTGCAAGGTGAAGAAGTAGCCTACTAGGGGAGAAGGTTGGGGCTCCATGCATGGAGAGATAAGGGAAGTAAGGAAACAGAGGGATACTATGTGAAGATTTTCAGCTGGGCTTTGCCTAATCCAGGCCGAGTTCACAAGCAGAAACAAAGGAGCTGTTTTCACAGGAATATTTGTGATATTCCAGACACAGCAGTGCCACACTAGAGCACAGAAGACAAGGTATGACACTGATGTACTTTGTTAGCATGGTAATGTCAGAAGAGTTTGCAGACAAGAGCATCAAAAGACAGCACCCAAGTCAGGAAGGTACCAGCCCCAGGATACCCTCCCTCAAGTGCCCTGGAAGTAAAAGACACCACCAGGAGCCCGGACCAAGAGAACATGCGATGCCCATCCTTGATCATTGATGAGACACCCCCTGGGAATGCCCAGGAATACCTAGATGGGGGATGAGGGTGGGTGAGACTACAAAGAAGCTGAGATCTTGCAAATGTAGGTGGGGCTCAAGTCGTACGCATGCAAATTAGCATTCGTAAACCAGGGAAAAAAACTGACATTATTGTTAAGGCATTATTCATCACGTGCAAAATTATCAAAATCTCCTAGAACCATTTCTGGCATAAAAACAGTGCTCAGTAAGTGTTATTATGTTTGAGGTTGAAGAGGGATCATGGAACATGAGACCAGGTCTGATATGCAGGAAGTACACACCAGAACGGCTCTGTACCAAGTGCTTATGACCCGTGTCCGCTCTGCATGTTGCCTGTGCTGTTTGAATCATTGTTTTGAATGCTGCCCCTGGATGAGACCACTGAGAAGTCTCAGATGACCCCGCCCTCTCTTCTGGTGATTGACAAAGCAGCTCTGGACTAGCTCAAAAGCCTGCAGGTTCGGCGACCTTCCCTGAAAGAAAGGACTGGAAGCCCTTCCCTCACTGGTTCTCTTGTCCCCACCTCCACCTGCCCTCCCCATCCACACCAGAACCAGGTATATCCCAAAGTTCTCATCACCCCTCTCTCATGGAGAGACTCAACATCTTTGTCTTGGGAAGAGCGCAGCTCACCTTTTGTAGCATTTTGTAAGCTTTGCCCTTACTGTGTGTGCCGGCCCATCTGACAGTTGTTTCCTGAAGAGCAGGGAAGGGTGTTTTACAGCTCGGTTGCTGGGAAGCACAGATGTTGCAGGCTGTGCTGTGGCGAGGTGGTAAAGGCTCCAAGGAAGGTCGGGGAGCATTAATTATCTTCCCTCAGCCGTTCATTAGCCTGCAGACGCCTCATCTTGCCATCTTCAGGACTGACAGCCACATGATTCCAAAGCAAAGCAAACCAGAAGAGTTGAGGGAGGAAGGGAAGAACCACCTGAAGTTGACACTGGAAAGCAACACACAGAACAGCTTGAGATGCCCCATCTCGGCTTCCTGGAGGACCAGGTGATCACCTGGGGTGATCACCAGGGATGCAGGCTGGGGCTCAGTCTCCATGAGTGAAGCCATGAATCCCAACACAGGCTGCAAGTGAAACTCTTCATCCAGGTGCTGGAAGACCAGCCAGGCAGGATGGAAACAAAGCCTTCTCCTTTTCAAATTTTAGTTTTCAAGTGTCGATGAAAGATGTTGATTGGACAAGCCTTGAAAACTCAAATGCTGAGCCAATTCAGAATAGAAGCCCAATTCTCATCCACGATCTGAAGAGAAGCATTTCAGACCTCAGGATATTTAACCTGATGAGATGTCACCCAAGCTCCACCTCATTTTACGTCACGCAAGGAAAGTACAAATGATAGCCTCGAACACTGATAGAGCAAGATCAAACCAACACCCATGAGCTTCAGCCTGCCCATCCCATCACCAACACCTGGGTCTAAGATGGTACAATTACAGCAGTACCTTCGTTCTCCACATAGGGTGGTGGTCTCTTCGATCCTAGGCCCTCTTCCCAGACCAAGTGCCTTTTTTGCTTCAAAGTTGGCTTCAAACTGCTGTCCCTTCATGAAACCTTGAAGTCGTAGTAGAAAGATGAATACCTCTTCTAACACAGTGCCACATGCCCTTGTTCCTCATGTGAGCCACTCAAAAAGGAACCAAAAAGAGACTCTGGTCTGGGATGCAGATTGAGTCTCCATCTGCCCAAACCAGGTAACCATAAAGTGGAGCATGCACTAACCTCCCTGTCCTAGGCTTGCAGGCAACTACAGCAAGAGGGGGTCTCAGCCCAAGGATGTGGGTGAATGAAGCCGTTCACTAGCGTTTATGAAGGGCAGGATATGGCCCCAACCTCTCAGGTCTCCTGCTGGCTCCCCTGGTCACATGTGCTGGAGATTGTCACCCTGAAGATTGCCTACCCAGGTCACACGTGTTGGTGGCCCCTGTGGGCAATAAGCAGGGTCTGTCCTACGCTGCCTTCTCTCCCTCCTGCAGGCCCATCATGCTGACCCTCCTCACACTGAGACTACCCCATCACAGACCACCACCTGGGTTTCCACTTGCCACATCCTGCCCACAGAACACTGGTCAAGGACAGAATTTCACAGCTGTTTCTTTGGTTGTGACCTTGGTTGTGGTCTTGGGTTAAGTGCCACCACATCCCTGGGATGACACAAGACATAACAGAACCCAGGATGAGGGGAAGTTCCAGATGCCATCTTGTCCATCTGACCACCCCAGACCCAGCGTGTCACCTGAGAGAACTGATCTTTATGTTACCAGTTTCTAGGCCAAGAGCCTCATTCTTTCTTCAGTCATCGAGTCAGCATTGGCCTTCTCTAAAAAAGTCCTCCCTCATCTCTGCTGAAGCTTTGAGTCGTTTCTCCCAGCTGTGCACACCTGTCTCTGCTAAGATTCAATGACCTCATTCACATTTAGCCAATATGCGTTAAAGGCTGCTCTCTGACAAATAAGTAATCATCAAGGACAGGGATCTAAAGGCTACCTCTACCCCAGGGCCAGTCACTCGACCACTTTCCTGGTCCCACATCCCTCATCAAACGGAGCAGAGCTGGGTTCTTTCGAAAGCAAGCGTTAATTTCTCTCTGATGCCTCTCCTTCATCCCCCAAGTGGTAAGTCAGAGCTATCCATGTTTAAGTGATTTTCTTCTTTTGTCAGTGATTCCACTTTGGGCATTTTGCTATTTTTATATTATTTATATGGGTGTGATCCTTTTGTGATGATTATCTGTGATTAATCCTATCAGCTATGGGAAAATCAGTGTAACGGCTTGTACCACATCTAACAAGAGTTTCTGGCTGCATAGCCTTTTTGTGTTAAGCAGCTTTGCAAGGTTGCTTTAATTGACAAGAGGGGAAAAAAAGAGGATATGTAATTAAAAAGGTGTTTATTATTTATTTTTTAATTTATAATTTATAGAAATTATGTATATAGGAGGCAGATAATAAGGCATGCTTTCAGCGGGATTTAATGAAACCAGGTGGCACGTCAGCAGGGTCCTAGTGCCCTCCAGCAAAGGGCTTTGGAAGCTCATCTCCCTGGTTCTAAGCTGCCAACAGGCTGAGGTCACCCTCCGCCCAGTCAGAGGCAAGAGAAATGCAGTGCTTGTGATAGTCCCAGGAATTTGATCACAGCATGGATCTCAAACTCCTGTTAAAGACAAGAGCCACATGTAAATCACCACACCCCATTTCTGACAATATGGGACAGGCAGAAGCCAATCCCCACCCCGCCCCCAAGGAGTGGTTTTCTCCCCAGACCCTGACAGGCAAGCACGACTCAGTCCTCAAGTTTAAAGGGTTAAAGGGGAGATTTACAAGACTACTTTTCTTTCTCTGAAACATCAGGCAGTTCATATGTACACATTTCTCTCCACTAAGACCTAATTTTCCACCATTTCCCTTGATTTGCAGCTCCCTTTTCCCCATTTCCTTGATTTAATGCCCAATTATTTTTTTGTCCCATTGCCAGTAAAACAAAATATTTCATAACTGCTTCTGTGAGGTTTTTGGATACTCTTTTAAACACATGACTTACAGACCTTCTATTGCAAAATTTAGAGAAATCGAGTGAACACCTAGATATGGGTTCTGCATTTTTCTCAACCAGCTGACCTAAGCTTGACATTTAAAATCACCATGCCACACTTTAACTAATTCCTTGTGTGCCCTCTCTTGTCTTCCACTCAGCATCCTTGTGTCAGCTGAGAGCAAGGATGTTGGGACCCCATTTCTCCCACTTCTCTGACCTCCTTTCCCTCCTCTGGACACGAAGGGACATAAGTGGACAGAGAACTAGCTGGGCGGTCAGGAGATTAGCGTTGAGTTCCACACCTGCCGCCAACGGACTGTGCAGCCTCGGCTGGCTCAGCTCACTGATTTGGTCTTCAGTTACCTCCCGTAGAGAACAAGAAGTTTGACTCAAATTACTTCTCATTTTCTTATAGCTCTAAAAAACCCTAGATTCCCTTCTGTGTCCTAGAAACAGAAATTAAACATCCTGACTTATGGGTCTGGTGTTGGTATTTGAGGAGGGAGAAAATAAAACATCTAGAGGCAAGTCTTCTCTACTCTTAAAATTCTTTTTCCCTACATAAGCCTCTTTTGGACTAATTTTCACATGCACAGATATAAGGACAGTAGGACAGAAAGGAATCTTACAGAAGTTGTCTCTGATTTGTTTAACACTCCCACTTCTTTTCCTGTTCACCCTGTTTTCCGGCTTATTGTTCTCTTCTCAATAAAATAAAAGTTAAAGCAACTTTGTTCTGAGAAGTATATGTGAACTTCATGAAAGCTGTAAAAACACTGGAGATGCTTTGGGGTATCCAAAAACCATTATTGCCAAGCCCATTCTGGAAATGTCATACGATGTGACCATGCAACTCCAGGCCTGCTAATAGGAAGGGGCCACTTATTATTCAGAGCAAAACTCCCCCAAGTCAGCCCCCGAGTTCTGTCACATTTGACATCAGGCACCTATTTGATGTCCACCACCCAGAGAGGCCCCAGCCAGCCCCAGCCAGGTCCCCCGCCAAGGGTCCAGGGCTGGAGTCGGGTTCCAGAGAGGGCACATCCTACTAAGGACAAGATCTAGAGGGGCAACCAGAACAAAGCCCCAGAAGAGATGGGATTCAAACGCAAGTTCAGAGACCACGGGGACGAGAGGAAGGAAACCAGAAGTTCAGAACCGGGTAGAGAATGCCCAGAGAGAAATTAGATTGGACTGTGTATGAAGGGATTCCCACGACCACCAGAACAAGAGGGAAACCTGGCCAAGTTACCAGGCCCAGGCTAGGAAGGGGTCAGATTGTATTGCACATCAGTCAGATTAACCCTTGCTGGAGAGCCTGATATATATATATATATTTTTTTTTTTTTTTCTACTGGGGACAAACAAGCTGTCAATTGCCTGGGGATTCCAAGGTGATTGCTGCAAACCGTGATGGTATTTGCTCCTTGGGGACAGACAAGGATGGACTCAAGAAGATTCTGGAAAGGCGGTGGTTTGATTACACTATGTCCCCCCCCAACACACACACACTTCCATCTCCATCTTTTGTCTATTTCCTGAGCAAAGGAGCTACTGGAGCCTGGAGACACCAGGATGAATACGTGGGAAGCCTCAGGGACTCTGTAGGAGAAATGGTGAGATTTTCTCCACCGTGGGGCCTGCTGAAAGCCTGGAGGCCCAGCTTCAGAGCATCCAGGTCAGAACTGCAGATGCTAGTAGAGCCTGATGTGCATGGATGCCACACGCACGCACACATGCATGCACACACACACACACACACACACACACAACCCAGCTGGGGAAGGTCTACGTCTGTCCCGGGTGAGGCTTCTGTTCTCCTTGCCCCCAAGGACAGGTGAGCTAAGTAAGTCCTCCCTGCTCTTGGGTCTGAAGGGTCCAAGGAGACCAGGAAGAAAAGAGTATCCTCCTAGAGTTCAGCTGTGACACTGGTCCACAGGGGTGAAGACCCTTCGGCCTCTCTCCAGAATACTTCCACCTAATGTTCTCCAACAACCACGCCTGAGCCTCAGGAAGAGGCAAAGAGAACTAGCAATACATAAGGCAGCCAGAGAAGGTGTGATCACGTTGAGCAGCACAGTCCTGCCCTGTAGGCGCTTATACTCTTGGAGGAAATAAGAATCACAGCAAAAGTTGTTCATTTCCATCAATTCCAAAAATAACCTATCGTGAAAAATCGCCCTGTTTCATAAAGAGCAAGTAGGGTAGCTTACAACCCCTTCTACAATCAGGAAATGGGCATTTCCCTCTTCTTCCATATTTCCTGAAGAAATTTTTTAAGTTAATAAAATAAAGGGATAGGGCCAAGGAAGACTGCCTCTCTTGCGGTTCTTAATTTTTTACTACGTCAGACATAATGATGCAAAGGAGCTGCTCTCATAAAGACAACAGAAATTTATAGAGCCAAATGAACACAGCTGATGGTGTTTTAAAGGGCTAATAAATAACACCTCTTTCTTCATCACCTGGAGATTAAAACCAAATGAGAGTCCTATAGATAGAATTCAAAATATTGCCAATGTTATTAACCATGAAGTTTTAGATCTGTGGCCAAGAGGGCTTGCTAATACTTTATCTCCAAGTTAATCAGATCCACCCCATGCAGACCCCTCCAGGGCATTCCTCTCACTTCAGGGCCAAGAGATCTGCAGGCTGGCAGGTCTTGAAAGTAGAGCCCAGAAGGGGCTGAACCCCCATGCCCAGTACTGCCCCCTAACTCACTGGTCCTTCTTCCTAAGTCACCATCAGACTCAGTTATCCTTTGCTCCCTGGGAGGAGTAGGGGAGGCGGGGATCAGCCAGTAGTGCTACTCTAGAGGATAGAGTAGCACAGGCACATGAGGCAGAGACACCTCCTATGCCCCAACCCAATAGCCATCTCCTTCAAAGTGGACCCCTGGGACAGAGTCTTTTTATTGATGCTACAATTGTGAGAACATTTTTAAGTTCCTCTCTAAGAATCCTATTCAGAGCCTGTAGCTATTCTTTCAATACCTTCAGTTATAGGCAAGTTTCATATCCGAAGGTTAGACAGTCAAAAGTCATTGGAGTGCAGCAGGTAGAAACCTTTTGGGTCAATATGAGGGTGACACAGTGGAGAGATGAATGTGGTTTTCTTGTGTGACATATAAACTGATCCTGAAGTTTGATCAATGTTTTTACACAACGGCAGCACCCTGGGTATGAGGTTATGGTTCCTGTGGTGATACTTTCTGAAACTAAAAATTGGATCCCATGATCTGACAAAGACTTTTTAAGCCACTTCCATGTATAAGAAGCTATCTTGCAAATATAACTTAGATGCCAAAATATTGTACTTTCTGACATATGTCAATTTTTTATGAACAGACTCAGATGAAATTTTGATGAAAACCTTTGCATCACCAATTCTAAGCACACGAGTGGTAGGTGTAAAGTACTTACAAGTTGATAACTTTGAAGAGGATAGTCTTCATTTCACAAAATTCTGCTATATTTATGTAAAAAATCACACTCACTGCTTTACAGTAAAACCTCAAATGTGAACAATGGTGGAAGGGTTCATACTGACCCTTACCAGGAAGCCCAAGCAGCTGAACCAGCTCAGCTGTTAATCAGAGAGAGGATTGAGCTGGAAAATGAATAAACCATTTTTAACTGTACTTTAGTCTTAGAAGAGGGATTAATCATGTTTTCTATCACATTTACATTTTCCATTGCTTTGCAATTAATTTTGTGAGACAGACTCTTCTACAAGGCTGGAAACAAGTAATGGGTTTCAAAAGGTGGATAGAAGAAGGTGAGGCATTAGAAGGCAATTAGAAGTTAGAAACCCAAAAGACCCATCTGAAAAACCCTGGCGGTGAGAGAGCTTGCCCCTTCCAGGGGATCAGAGGAAGACAGGGAAAGGAATGAGTGTTGGGGAAAGCGGGCAGGGCACAGTCTGAGATGATCAGAAAGAAATAAGGGGGCTTCCTTCCACCTCCTCATAGGGAGTGTAAGACAGGGAGAAGGGGTAAGGGAAGAAAGGCAGTGGGAAGCCCAAAGAAATGACACCTCTGTAATACAGGCCTCAAGAAATCGTAAGAAATATGGGACTTACTCATATCAGAATAGTGACATTTAGGAAATAGCTCCCAGCACAGCCAGGCCTAGTAGTCCCATCTGCATCGCGCGGGACAGGAACACAGAGTCCCCCAGGGCCACGTTAAGGTACAAAATTGCTCTTCTGTGGCATCTGGGAGGACTCCCATCAGAACTTCAGACTGTTCGCCCCTCTGCTCGGAAGATATTTTCACTGCCTACCGGGAGGTGGGAACAGCTGGGCTGTTAAAGTCAACAGGCTCCCACTTCCACACTGAGCAGATTGTGTCATAATTGGAAATGTGAAATTCGCCTTCCTCTGTGTAGACTTCTAAGGCAGGGAGAGGCCTGTCTGCGTTTCCTCCAGACCCCAGGAAGGGCCAGTCTCAGACCCGGGTAAATGCTCCAGCCTTGTCGGCGAGGAGAGGGGGCCACGACACCTGCCAAGTCCCTATAACGAGCATGGGCTCAGCAGTCCTATTTTGTTTTGTTTTTTGGTGGTGGGAGTGTATAGGAGACAGGAGAATGCAGGGGAGGCTAGGACCAAAACAGGCCTTATTAGCCATACAGTCTTGCACCTGAAGTGTCCTCACGGATCCCCCAACGTGTCTATGAAAATCTGGTCCTTCAGCTCAAATCCTGCCTGTTCCCTGAGGCATCCTGGACACCTTGAGATACCCTCCCTTCTCTGAGGTTGAACTTCCATAAACCTGCACGTGGACACTCCCTGGAACCCAGAGGGGTCTTCTGTGGGACCAAGCCCTCTTTCCCTAAGCTGCTTTTCCTTCCTTTTCCCTCAGTCCTTGTCTCTTTTAACTCCTTCCTTAAGTCCCACTCTTTCCTTACTCTCCCCCACCCAATCAGAACCCACCCCCCTCCCCATGCTCATGTAGCCCCAAGTCCTCCTGGGCAGCTCATCAATTGCTCTGGCTCTGTTCTCTGTCATGAGTCAAAGATGGGTCTACTCTGCCCCCAGTTTCTGCTGCTGAGCATGTGTTTGGGGGCTCTGGGTCCATGTGGGGGAGGAAGGTCTTCAGGGTCCACCATTCCAGTTTGCAGTTTGCTCTTTCCCCAAATATGTATCTAAACATACCAGACACATCCCAAACTGCAAGGTTTCGTTTCCTGCCAAAACCCATCACCAGGGCTATTGAAGAGACACATATTTTTCCTGTTAATGTAATTTTGAACTAATTACTCTTCCAAATGCCTTAGTCCCCTCCCAAACTTCCTGCACAGTGAAAGATACTGTGCCCAGTTTCTCCTCTTCAATTTCTGGGCTTCTCTCTGGCTTGTTTTGGGGGTGGAGTGTGGGTCAAGGTGAAGAGACTAAGAAAACTCTCCTACCACCCAAAGAAGTTGGATTTTTTTCTCCCCAATTAGAATGCAAATTTCTTTTTGCCCCACAGGATCTAGCATAGCAACAGGCACATTGAGTTGCTTCAGAGTGAGCTAAGCAGCAGAGCTGGGACTCCAACCCAGCGCCTTCCTCTGTTCCACAGTGTTCCATGGCCGGGCTGACCATAGGGTCCTCTAGGAAAAAATTAAAATACTTTTGGGTCTGGGGGTCAGAGGGCAGGTGTGTTCAGAGCCAGCGGAGCTCCCCTGACCCCAGTCCTGCTGTGCATGGTCTCTTAGCAAGAGTCCAGACCCTCAGGTGCAAAGGTGGGTTCCACCGTCATTTAACATCTGTGGCAATGTTATCAACCACCCTTTCCTAGCCTTTGCCAAGGAGTTTGACCCCCAGACAAAACCCAGCCTGTGGCCAGGGAGAGAAGGTGAGGAGGCCAGTCCAGGAACCCTACTCCCCCATTATAATTTGGCTGAGAGTAAGAACAGGAAGCATTAACAATTTATATTCTTTTTACACAGAATCAGTCCAACTGGCCAGACTGAGATCTGATCCCAGGTCTATAGACAGAGGCTTTCATGCATTTTTTTTTTTAGCACTGCAACCCCTTTTTCCAGTGAAATCTTACACAGAACCACCAAATAGAAAAGCAGTAAAAGTGGTAGAAGTGAGAGAGGGGTCCCAGAGCCCCAACTACCTGGTTCTCTGCCTTTGTCCTTTTCCCAACTCAATCTCCCCCCACCTACCCCGCCCCCGGGGCACCCTAGGGAGGAACAGTCTGAGAACCATGGCAGCAAAGCAGTCAGGCAGCTGTGGAGGCAGGGGGTGAGGGACAGGCAGAAAAGTTGAACAGCGAATCCGTTCTGCACAAGGACCCTTGAAGTGAGCTACTTTGGTTTATAGAGAGTAAATAAGGGGCCTAGGGATCAGAATGAAGGCTGACACAGGACCTGTCAACATTTCTAGCATTCATAGTCTTTAAACATTCAAACAGCAAGATTTTGAAGGGTCTTTGACTTTTCTCTTCATTTTTTTTTTTCTCCATATGTCAACAAATACTGCTTTTGCTGAGTGAAGAGCCTGGCCTTGCCTTTCCTGATGAAAAACAAAAGACGTGAAGTGAGAGAGAAGATGAGTTTAAAAAACAAAAAGAGAGAGTGTAAAGGAGGAGGATTCTTAAGTGTCCTGAAGAAGAGACCCAGGACAGAGAGAGGGAGATGGAGGTGGAGGGACTTGGAGAGTTACAGCCCTAAAGCCCCTCGTGTGTTGAAGTTTGGTCGTGCCATTCATTACCTAGATAAGTCAGCTGAGGCCCCGAGAGTAAATGGAGTTTTAGGTTAGATAGTAAAGCCAAGTTAAAAAGTGATAATATTAATGAAAACTGGAGCTCACCGTTTCTGATGCTGCTTTTCACATGGGGAATTTTTTTAAAAGGGAAAGTCAGTTCTCCCAGACTAAGGAAAAGAGACTCACAGCCCTGAATCAGTTCTGTCAGCAAGCATTTACTGAGCCCCTACTGTGTGTCATTCTTTGCCCTGGGTGCTGGGGAATAGAGATGAACGGGACACAGCCCCTGCCCTCAAGGACCCCACACACAGGCCAGTGGGTGAGGCAGGCAGATCATAACAACTGCAACACAACGTAATAAGTGTCATGACTGTGCTGTGTGGATGTTGCTGTGGAGGTGGCATCAGGACCAGATCCACAATTTACGGACCTCAATGCAAAATAAAAATGCAGGGTCCCTTACTTTAAAACTCTTTAGAATTCTAAGATGGTGACAGCAGAGCATTAAACCAAAGGCAGGGGCCTTCTGAGCATGGGGCCCTGTGTGACTGCACAGGTGACACGTCCATGAAGCCAGCCCTGGGTGTCAGGTACCACTTCACAGAGGAAGCCAAGTCTGAAAAGACAAAGAAGTCACCGGCAGATAGACTGGAACATTTTCTAGAACATTCCAGAAAATGATAACAGCAGGTCTAAAGGCACAGAGACGTAGAAGCACACACTGTATTTGAGAGATCGCCACAAGTTCCAGTAGGCCAGAGTATGAGAACTGGGGGAGTAACAAGCAAGGAGGCTGGCAAGGGAGCAGACCCCAAACGTCACGGTTCTTTTAAACCTACTCGGCAGTTTTCTTGCGGGTATTGGTGAGTCATTGAAGATGCCCAGGAATATGCTCTAATGGGTAATTTAGGAAAAAAAAAAAAAACACTTCGGCAGCAGGAGGAGTGTGGATTGGAGGAGAGTAAGCCTGGAGCTGCCCCCAAGTTGGGAGGCAGAAAGAGTCTGAAAGAGGCAGAAAGAGGCAGAAAGAAAGTCTGAAAGAGGCAGAAACAAAGAGTTCCTAGCTGGGGATAGAGATTTCGGACTCATGCACAGGGGCTATGGAATTCCTAAGTGCGGATGCAGTTACCTGGAGAGAGAATAAAAGTGGGCCCCCAAAACAAAGATGCAGGTGGAGGAAAGAGACTTCAAAGGAGAGGTGTTGGAGGTACAAGGATAATCAACAGAGCAAATCACATTATTCAAGAGACAAAAGAGTTTCAGGGAGGAGGGGGTGGCCAACTTGAAAAATAATCCAAGAGTAAGGTAAGGACTATAGTGGCCAAGAAAACTGAGGGAAGAGACACAGGGTGTAATGTCCAAAGATGGGGACGTAGTCAGTGGTCGTTTCCAGGGCAACGGCAGTCTAGAAGAGCATGCGGATGATGGAAGGCTCTGGATCTGCATCTCCGGCTGCCCCGTGGCCAGTCCACTGCCCCATCCCAGGTCCTTCAAGGGCTGCAGCAGCCTGGTTTTCCCTAGAGCTGGAGCAGAGAAGCATCTCCTCCCACTTGCTCCCTCGTGGCTGACATGTGCCCCTGCAGAAGCTGTCAAGGGCCACATCTGACCTTGAGGATGACATTGGGGTGTGCATCTACCCCATGGTCACCCTCTCTCATCCTCACAGACATTGAACCAGTCATACACCCCATTGCCAGACAAGTCCTGGCCTCTGCAGCTGGCCAAACTCTTTTCACTGGGGTTACAGTACTGCTACCAACCTGAAACTCTCATGAGGCCCCAAACAGGAAGTCCTCCTCCACCCTGCTTGTTAGAACTTAACAGTACTTTCCTTTTACTTACTTGCCCTGCGTAATAAATAGCTCATCTCTCTTAGTACTTGGTACAAGTTTCCCATAAGGACTCACTCAGATATCAATGAGCACAGTCCATACAGCATCACAGTAAAGCCCCCTGGCTCCACTGGCTCTCAGGCAGTGGACTGTGCCCTCCTGAGCCTCAGAGCTCCTGCTGCATTAGACGTACAGCCTGGGAGAGCAATGGTCCAACACAGAGCTTCCTTTTATTGAGCTCTTCCTGTGTGCCCAGTGTTTAATACCTGTTATCTCGCTTCCTTCTCAGTTCAAGCCAATGAGGTACGTTGTCCTATTTCCCAGAAAAGGTAAACCAGAGCAGCCAATGGGTGTATGGCAGGGCAGAGACTGTTCCGGTCCTCTCCACTGTGTCTGGGTGGAGAGGCCTTTATGCAGTCTTTTGTACTTTTCCACATCTCAGGCAATAATAGGCTTCTGGTCTTGCCTCTCCCCGAAGATAGCAGAATAAGAAGAATCAACCAATGGGACCCTCTCTCATTCTTGGATTCACATCACAGGCTACCAACCAGATTGTGGGAAGGGGGTAGGACAGGCCAAATTGACTATGGTCCAAGGCCTCCAAAAGAGGTATCCCTCCTGACCCTGAAACAGCCAGAGAGTATAGGTAGCCTCACTCTCAGGAAAGCCTCCTGCTGTTCTCTGAGTGTGTACACACACACACACACACACACACACACACACACACCCTTCTTACTGCACAGAGATAAACCACAGATGGAACCCACATCATATGTGAAGATGCAAGCCCGTCACCCACCCTGGTTCTGGCTTGTTTACAGACGGCGTTGCTTCTGATTTGGCCTCCATCCATTCTGACCGGCTGATGCCCGTGCCATATCTGTTGGCTAAATATTTTTTGTATCAGCCTTGATTCTGGAGACAATGAGACTCAGACAGGTTAAGTAATATGCTCATGGACCCTCAGCTGTTAAACGCAGAGCCAACATTCACAACCAGCTCCACCTAACTCCACCGCCTCACGCTCTCAGCCCCGAGGCTCTGTACACCATGCCTCTCACTGCCAGAATGCCCATAGGGTTTCCGCGTAGATAGACCCCTAGTGTTCTCCCAAACATGCTGATGTCCCGTGATGGAAATCCAAAGCTGACCCTGTTTGGAAGCTTGGCTATGCACAATAAGGAAAGAACACTAGGGAGAGGCAAACGATGAATTCCATTTTTGCAAATCTCACAAACTTTAGAGGAACCATCTAGTTGGGTGGATGAGCCAGGGCTTTTTTATTCTCTGAACTGGATTACCTGTTCCTGGGAAATGCCCATGCTTTCAGTTTCCAGGCCTTTAATTATGTTGCTGTATGCTTTTTAAATCCTCACCTTGTTAGCAGGTGACCCTCATGAGTTTAGGGCAGTGCGCCAGCCCACACACTACCCGGATAAGAGGAGACACTGAACTGAAACAGATGCAAATAACCAGGCTCCTGCTCTCCTGTGAAATAATGTTCAGGAAGAAATTAGCAAGCCACAGACGTTACAGCAGCATTGCGCAGCCGGCAGCCACAGGGCAGAGAAGATGGGAACAATGGGTCCTTAGTTTCCCACACTTCTCTGCTTCCCCAGTCCGCTAGGGCAGTAGTTCTCAAAAGGTCGCCTGGAAACTTTGAGAACCACTCAAAGCAGCAGCAGCAGCATCTGGAAACTTGTGAGAAGCGCAAATGCTCTAGCCCCACCCCATAACGGCTGAATCAGTGTTTTAACCAGCCCACCTGCTGATTCTGATGTGCACTAAAAATTAAGAGCCACTGCACCAGAGGTCTGCAAAGATTCAAAATTACGTGCATCTGTCCCTTTGACTAAGAGAAATTGGGAACCATCAGCCTCTCAAGAGAAGCAGGTCTAAAAAGGAGATGATGTGGAAAAAGCATGAACTTCAGAGTCAGATGAACATGGGATTATATCCCATCTCAGCCACTTACTAACCATGTGACTTTCAGCACGTCACTTAATGTTTCTAAGAATTCATTTCACCATCTGTAAAATGGAAATCATAAAACCTAGCATAATGCCTGGCATATAGAAGGTGCCAAATTGAAAGTAACTGTTATAATGTTGCTTCATGTCAATCAGCAACTGAGCGCAGCAGCCAACAGCTATTGAGCTCCTTTCTCTTCTGTAAGCAGATGATGGGAAACATCCACACAAGGGGAGGGATGACCTCCCTGGAGGGATGGGCAGACTGAAGAGCCAGGTGGGGAGAGGTTCAAACTTCAACGGCTCTGTGTGTGCTCAGAGAGAATAACAGGATCACAGTGATCTGATCAGCACAGTTGGGGAGCAATACATTCGAGGCCCAGAGCCAGATCTTCAGGGACAGAACGTCATCAAGGAAAAGCTGCCTCTCCTTCATGCGTACACTCCCTTAAGAAACCATCCCATTGAGAAACATGCAGTGACGCACTGAAGTGCAATGCAAAACTCTTGCCATCCCAGAGCAAAGCAGGTCCACCAGGTAAACCAAACAACACCAAGCTCACGTCTTCCTGGGACAGAAGGGATGGAGAAGAGGACAAGAGGCAAAGAATCAAGGGCAGAGCGGACCCCTGACACAAGGTCAGAAGCTAGGGGATGAGTGAACATAATTTATAGCAGAGCTTCTCAACTTTAATGCGTGGATAATTCACTCATTAAAATGCAGACTCGGGGGCTTCCCTGGTGGCGCAGTGGTTGAGAGTCCGCCTGCCGATGCAGGGCACACGGGTTCGTGCCCCGGTCCGGGAAGATCCCACATGCCGCAGAGCGGCTGGGCCCGTGAGCCATGGCCGCTGAGCCTGCGCGTCCGGAGCCTGTGCTCCTCAACGGGAGAGGCCACAGCAGTGAGAGGCCCGCGTACCGCAAAAAAAAAAAAAAAAAAAAAAAATGCAGACTCGGATTCAGCAAATCTGGGATGGTGCCTGAGACTCTGCATTTCTACAAGCTCCCAGGAAATGCTGGTGTTGCACTTCTAATAGACCTTTTGGATGATAATAACAGTGTTTACCATAGAGTTTAAAAGTCTAGATTCCAATTCTGGTTCTGACCCAGCTTGTGTGACACAGGGGCCTTGAGAAAGTCACTTAACCTCTCTGACCCTGTTTCCTCATCTATAAAATGGGAAAACTCATGCCTACCACACAGAATTCTAGGAAATTCAGAAGATAATACATATTAGAGCGTAGCATAGTGCCTGCTACTTGGTAATCTCTTGAAAGATGAAGCTGTGATGAACACCACCTATAATGCCAGCAACACAAAGGCGTGAGGACTGTGTAATATTTTGCTGGACCCCAAGAGGACCCAGGGCTTGGTGATGTTTTGATCTTGTTGCTAGGATTTACCTGCTGGCTATCTTCTTCTCTAACTCCTCTGTCTTTTCAGCCCTGAAACTGGGGTATTCCCAGGCTTGGTATTTGGCCCTCTGCCCCCATCTCTCCTCCCCAACCCTGGCCTCACTCCCATTCCCAGCTCCAGTTCTCACCCCCGAGGAGAGAGGAGATGCCCACAATTCCACCTATCCCTGATTCTCCTTCCTGATCGTGGGCCCTAGTTATCCTCTGTCTCTACCTGGAATCCCACTGTCCATTCTGGTCACCTTGCCTAGATCCAACATCCTCATCAGATTACTCCACAAACCAGCACGGCTGCTCACTCCCCTGCCTCTGTCAGCGTTCTCACTTTCTTAGCTTAGGTGTCCCTCTCCAGGCAGCCTTCCCCAGCCAGGCAGGATGAGATGACCTCCATGTGCTCCAACAGCACCTGGCACACATGTCTAGTGTAGCACTCACCCTCCCATGGTGTCCTTTCCTGTGCATTTGTCCCTCTCCACCATTGCACAGGGACCTCCTTGAGGGTGGGATCCCTGGTCTTGATCACCTGTGATCCCCAGTGCTTGACAAATAAAGGCCTAAATTCCAACCTGACAATAATCCCTCTTTATCCAGGACATTCTGAGGAAGCTGGGCATGCGAGAAATAATGATGCACTGGGACGTGAGGAACCACTACTGTTAGCCAGGCCAGTGCTCAATCCCACCACAGTAGAGCTGATACTGACCTAGGTTCTTGGCCTTCCCCAGTCAATAGAAGTTGATAAGAGGCCCAACAAGAAATTCAGGCAACGGTTTATTGGGGCCCCTGCTGCAGCAGGAGAACAAGTAACAGGTTCCCTTGCTCACTCCCCAAGCGGGGGATGCGTTGGTTCCTTATATGGGGTGAGGGTAGGGGTGTGCCCAGGGGTCGGGCAGGAGGGGTGGCTTAGGAGGTTTGCCCACCTCTTCGGTGGTGTTGAGTGCAGGGGGCATGCACAGTACCCTGCTTTTGCTCCTGGACCCTGTTTTTGCTCTCAGCTCTTCAGAAGTGGCAGTTGGGCTTTTTTGGTCTTCTTCTACCTTGTTGTCCATAATTTGCCCCAACTGAATATGCATGCAGTTACTTTTAGTCCCCTGTAGTTTCTTTGTATTTTGTTGCTCAAGGAGACGTTTGTTCAGGTGCAAGCACTGCAGCAAAGGGTCCCAGGTCCTAGCCTGTCTCATAACTCAGATGGAGCTAACTGAGCATGAAACTCAGACTTGGAATCCAAGTATAGGCTCTTGGTTCTCCCAAGCCTGAATCCAGAGCTTGGGAGTCATCACCTCTGGCTAGTCACAAAGGAAAGAAACCCAGAACCCTAATGAGAGTGCCTGGGAAGGGGAGAGGATGTAAGGACAGGGAAGGGAAGGAAACGGAAGGGAGGGGAAGAGAAGCAGAGGAGGGAGAAGAGAGAGGAGGGGGAAGGAATGGAAGGAAAGAGGAGGGGAGAGAAGGGGGGAGGAGGGGAGGGGAGAGGAAGGAGAGGAGGAAGGGAGAGAAACTTTTTTCCTCCAAATCTTCACGCCCTCCTTCTCAGCACTTTGTGATACAGATTAACCTAAACTCTTTCTCAACAAATAATGGCTAGAGAAAGAGGGAAATTCATAAACACTGCCAATTTAATAAATTTTGTCTCCTTGCAGAGGAACATGTCCTAGCACTATGCCTCACACAATATATTGCTTAATAAAATAAAGGATGAATTATAAAATAGTCTGTAGGAAAAATACTTGTAAATGAAGTGCTATTGTCATAATCATCACCACATTACTCTGAGCTGTCCCTAGCGTGTGGTATCTTAGAGTCTCCAATCGGCCCTCATTTACGCAACATTCCAAGGCTCTAGGAACCTCAAAATGAGCCGTAATGTTAGTCCAGAATTTACTCTGAGTCAATGCTACCATTGTCTATTCCATAAACACTTGTGTCTACCGTCAAGCAGAACAGAATTTTTAGGACTTCCCTGCTGACACAGTGATTAAGAATCTGCCTGCCAATGTAGGGGACATGGGTTTGATCCCTGGTCCAAGAAGATCCCACATGCCACAGAGCAACTAAGCCCGTGTGCCACAACTACTGAGCCTGCGCTCTAAAGGCTATGCTCTGCAACAAGAGAAGCCACCACAATGAGAAACACGTGCACCATAATGAAGGCCCAGCACAGCCAAATATAAATAAATTAAATAAATAAATTTTTTAAAAAGAAAAAAAAGTTAAACAGAATAGTATTTTTAAATATTATTCTATGTATTTCTCATTCCTGGTAATTTGGTAGCTTGTGTTGCCCACCAGCCCTCTACCCTCAGAGTCTGAGTTATCCATGGCTTTGGGGTGGGGTGGGGTGGAATGGAAGAGAAAACAAGGAATTAAGTTTTCCAAGAAGAAAAAGGCTTTGACATTCTATTTTAACTTTTTAAAATTCACAGAAAAGACAATAATCTTGAAAGCCCTGGTTTTCCAGGGCAAGAACCAGGCACTTGAGAAAATGAAAAAGTCTTTCTGGACTCCTTAGAGTAGGCAGGATAGAAAAGATGAAATGAAACAGTTTTCCTCTACTGGATAGGAGAAGCTCTAGGAATATCACAGAGAAAGAAATCAAGAAAATTAAATTAACATGTAAGTGAGTGTCCTGAGAGGACCCAGCCTGTCCCTTCCAGGGTACCCCTCCAGGGGGTTGTTTCCAGAATCCCAAGTGGGAAGAAGGGGCCCCATCAGAGGGGATGTATCATCCCGCAGCGCGTGCGCACACACACACACACACACACACACACACACACACACACACAGACATTTCAACCCTGGAAATTTCAGAAGATCGTTGTGGTTAGCGAGAACTGAGTTAAGACACGAACTGGTTGGGCAGTGAGCAGGGTCACTTGGACTGAACCAGGAAGACAAACCACACATTACAGCAGCTACAGACACTGAGGCAACCAGTTGAGTGAGAACGATATCCCCAAACCAGGTGGGACCAACCACCAGCCCACAGGCCAGCCAGGACCAGACGCCAGAACACAAATCACATGGAACCTTCCCACCTTGGGCTGTCCTGATTCCATGATTCCTGCACCATCCTAGGTAAGAGATGAGACAAGAACACTTGATAAGGAACAACGGTCCTGGTATAAATTTTGAATTTTAAAATACCTGAGTTTTCACTGTCTGAGTAATTAGTGAAATGAGGCTACATATTGAGCCAGAATTTGACTAAGCTACATTTAATTGTCAAGAATAAGTCTTTCTGGGACGAGGGGAAGATGGCGGAACAGTAAGACGCGGAGATCACCTTCCTCCACACAGATACACCAGAAATATATCTACACGTGGAACAACTCCTACAGAACACCTACTGAACGCTGGCAGAAGACCTCAGACCTCCCAAAAGGCAAGAAACTCCCCACGTACCTGGGTAGGGCAAAAGAAAAAAGAATAAACAGAGACAAAAGGATGGGGAGGGGACCTGCACCAGTGGGAGGGAGCTGTAAAGGAGGAAAGTTTTCCACACACTAGGAAGCCCCTTTGCGGGAGGAGACTGCGGGTGGCGGGGGGGGGGGAGCTTCGGGGCTACGGAGGAGAGCACAGCAACGGGTGAGGAGGCCAAAGCGGAGAGATTCCCGCACGGAGGATCGGTGCCAACCCGCACTCACCAGCCCGAGAGGCTTGTCTGCTCACCCGCCGGGGTGGGCGGGGCTGGGAGCTGAGGCTTGGTCGGAGCGCAGGGAGAGGACTGGGGTTGGCTGCGTGAACACAGCCTGAAGGGGGTTAGTGCACCACGGCTAGCCGGGAGGGAGTCCGGGTAAAAGTCTGGACCTGCCGAAGAGGCAAGAGACTTTTTCTTCCCTCTTTGTATCCTGGTGCGCGAGGAGAGGGGATTAAGAGCACTGCTTAAAGGAGCTCCAGAGATGCGCGCGAGCCGCAGCTAAAAGCGCGGACCCCAGAGACGGGCATGAGACGCTAAGGCTGCTGCTGCCGCCACCAAGAAGCCTGTGTGCGAGCGCAGGTCACTATCCACACGCCCCTTCCGGGGAGCCTGTGCAGCCCGCCACTGCCAGGGTCCCGGGATCCAGGGACAACTTGCCCGGGAGAACGCACGGTGCGCTTCAGGCTGGTGCAACGTCACGCTGGCCTCTGCCGCCGCAAGCTCGCCCCGCTCTCCATACCCCTCCCTCCCCCCGGCCTGAGTGAGCCAGAGCCCCTGAATGAGCGGCTCCTTTAACCCCATTCTGTCTGAGCGAAGAACAGACGCCCTCCGGCGACCTACACGCAGAGGCGGGGCCAAATCCAAAACTGAACCCCAGGAGCTGTGCGAACAAAGAAGAGAAAGGGAAATCTCTCCCAGCAGCCTCAGGAGCAGTGGATTAAATCTCCACAATCAACTTGCTGTACCCTGCATCTGTGGAATACCTGAATAGACAACAAATCATCCCAAATTAAGGAGGTGGACTTTGAGAGCAAGATTTATTATTTTTTCCCCTTTTCCTCTTTTTGTCAGTATGTATGTGTACGCTTCTGTGTAAGATTTTGTCTATCTAGCCTTGCTTCCACAAGTTGTCCTAGGGTTCTATCCATCCTTTTTTTTAACATTTTATTTTCTTCTTAATAATTATTTTTTATTTTAATAACTTTATTTTATTTTACTTTATCTTCTCTCTTTCTTTCCTTCCTTCCCTCTTTTAGACAACGAATCATCCCAAATTGAGGAGGCGGACTTTGAAAGCAAGATTTATGATTTTTTCCCCTTTTCCTCTTTTTGTGAGTATGTATGTGTATGCTTCTGTGTGAGATTTTGTCTGTATAGCTTTGCTTCCACCATTTGTGCTAGGGTTCTTTCCGTCCGTTTTATTTGTTTTTTTGTTTGTTTGTTTTTTAAATTTTTTTCTTAATAATTATTTTTTATTTTAATAACTATTATATTTTATCTTACTTTATTTTATTTTACTTTATCTTCTTTCTTTCTTTTTTTCCTTCCTTCACTCCTTCCATCCTTCCTTCCTCCCTCCCTCCTGCCTTACTTTCTTTCTATCTTTCTTTCTTTCTACTTCTACTAATTCTTTCTTTCTACTTTTTCTCCCTTTTATTCTGAGCCGTGTGGATGAAAGGCTCTTGGTGCTACAGCCAGGAGTCACTGCTGTGCCTCTGAGGTGGGAGAGACAACTTCAGGACACTGGTCCACAAGAGACCTCCCAGCTCCACGTAATATCATACAGCGAAAATCTCCCAGAGATCTCCATCTTAACACCAGCAGCCAGCTTCACTCAACGACCAGCAAGCTACAGTGCTGGACACCCTATGCCAAACAACTAGCAAGACAGGAACAAAACCCCACCCATTAGCAGAGAGGCTGCATAAAATCATAATAAGTCTACAGACACCCCAAAACACACCACCAGATGTGGACCTGCCCACCAGAAAGACAAGATCCAGCCTCATCCACCAGAACACAGGCACTAGTCACCTCCACCAGGAAGCCTACACAACACACTGAACCAACCTTAGCCACTGGGGACAGACACCAAAAACAATGGGAACTACGAACTTGCAGCCTGCAAAAAAGAGACCCCAAACACAGTAAGATAACCAAAATGAGAAGACAGGAAAACACACAGCAGATGAAGGAGCAAGGTAAAAACCCACAAGACCTAACACATGAAGAGGAAATAGGCAGTCTACCTGAAAAAGAATTCAGAATAATGATAGTAAAGATGATCCAAAATCTTGGAAACAGAATAGACAAAATGCAAGAAACAGTTAACAAGGACCTAGAAGAACTAAAGAGGAAACAAGCAATGATGAACAACACAATAAATGAAATGAAAAATACTCTAGAAGGGATCAATAGCAGAATAACTGAGGCAGAAGAAAGGATAAGTGACCTGGAAGATAAAACAGTGGAAATAACTACTGCAGAGCAGAATAAAGAAAAAAGAATGAAAAGAACTGAGGACAGTCTCAGAGACCTCTGGGACAACATTAAATGCACCAACATTCGAATTATAGGGGTTCCAGAAGAAGAAGAGAAAAAGAAAGGGACTGAGAAAATATTTGAAGAGATTATAGTTGAAAACTTCCTTAATATGGGAAAGGAAATAGTTAATCAAGTCCAGGAAGCACAGAGAGTCCCATACAGGATAAATCCAAGGAGAAATATGCCAAGACACATATTAATCAAACTGTCAAAAATTAAATACAAAGAAAACATTAAAAGCAGCAAGGGAAAAACAACAAATAACACAGAAGGGAATCCCCATAAGGTTAACAGCTGATCTTTCAGCAGAAACTCTGCAAGCCAGAAGGGACTGGCAGGACATATTTAAAGTGATGAAGGAGAAAAATCTGCAACCAAGATTACTCTACCCAGCAAGGATCTCATTCAGATTTGATGGAGAAATTAAAACCTTTACAGAAAAGCAAAAGCTGAGAGAATTTAGCACCACCAAACCAGCTTTACAACAAATGCTAAAGGGTCTTCTCTAGGCAAGAAACACAAGAGAAGGAAAAGACCTACAATAATGAACCAAAAACAATTAAGAAAATGGGAATAGGAACACACATATCAATAATTACCTTAAAGGTAAATGGACTAAATGTTCCCACCAAAAGACACAGATTGGCTGAATGGATACAACAACAAGACCCATATATATGCTGTCTACAAGAGACCCACTTCAGACATAGAGACACATACAGACTGAAAATGAGTGGATGGAAAAAGACATTCCAAGCAAATGGAAACCAAAAGAAAGCTGGAGTAGCAATTCTCATATCAGACAAAATAGACTTTAAAATAAAGACTATTGGAAGAGACAAAGAAGGACACTACATAATGATCAAGGGATTGATCCAAGAAGAAGATATAACAATTGTAAATATGTATGCACCTAACGCAGGAGCACCTCAATACATAAGGCAAATACTAACAGCCATATAAGAGGAAATCTACAGTAACACACTCATAGTAGGGGACTTTAACACCCCACTTTCACCAATGGACAGATCATCCATAATGAAAGTAAATAAGGAAACACAAGCTTTAAATGATACATTAAACAAGATGGACTTAATTGACATTTATAGGACATTCCATCCAAAAACAACAGAATATACATTTTTCTCAAGTGCTCATGGAACATTCTCCAGGATAGATAATATCCTGGGTCACAAATCAAGCCTTGGTAAATTTAAGAAAATTGAAATTGTATCAAGTATCTTTTCCGACCACAACGCTATGAGACTAGATATCAATTACAGGAAAAGATCTGTAGAAAATACAAACACATGGAGGCTAAACAATATACTACTTAATAACGAAGTTATCACTGAAGAAATCAAAGAGGAAATCAAAAAATACCTAGAAACAAATGACAATGGAGACATGACGACCCAAAACCTATGGGATGCAGCAAAAGCAGTTCTAAGAGGGAAGTTTATAGCAATATGATCCTACCTTAAGAAACAGGAAACATGTCGAATAAACAACCTAACCTTGCACCTAAAGCAATTAGAGAAAGAAGAACAAAAAAAACCCCCAATGTTAGCAGAAGAAAAGAAGTCATAAAAATCAGATCAGAAATAAATGAAAAAGAAATGAAGGATACGATAGCTAAGATCAATAAAACTAAAAGCTGGTTCTTTGAGAAGATAAACAAAATTGATAAACCATTAGCCAGACTCATCAAGAAATAAAAGGAGAATACTCAAATCAATAGAATTAGAAATGAAAAAGGAGAAGTAACAACTGACACTGCAGAAATACAAAAGACCATGAGAGATTAATACAAGCAACTCTATGCCAATAAAATGGACAACCTGGAAGAAATGGATAAATTCTTAGAAATGCACAATCTGCCAAGACTGAATCGGAAGAAACAGAAAATATGAACAGACCAATCACAAGCACTGAAATTGAAACTGTGATTAAAAATCTTCCAACAATCAAAAGCCCAGGACCAGATGGCTTCACAGGTGAATTCTATCAAACATTTAGAGAAGAGCTAACACCTATCCTTCTCAAACTCTTCCAAAATATAGCAGAGGAAGGAACATTCCCAAACTCATTCTACGAGGCCACCATCACCTTGATACTAAAACCAGACAAGGATGTCACAAAGAAAGAAAATTACAGGCCAATATCAGTGATGAACATACTTGCAAAAGTCCTCAACAAACTACTAGCAAACAGAATCCAACAGCACATTAAAAGGATCATACACCATGATCAAGTGGGGTTTATTCCAGGAATGCAAGGATTCTTCAATATATGCAAATCAATCAATGTGATAAACCATATTAACAAACTGAAGGAGAAAAACCATATGATCATCTCAATAGATGCAGAGAAAGCTTTTGACAAAATGCAACACCCATTTATGATAAAAACCCTGCAGAAAGTAGGCATAGAGGGAACTTTCATCAACATAATAAAGGCCATATATGACAAACCCACAGCCAACATCATCCTCAATGGTGAAAAACTGAAACCATTTCCACTAAGATCAGGAACAAGACAAGGTTACCCACTCTCACCACTCTTATTCAACATAGTTTTGGAAGTTTTAGCCACAGCAATCAGAGAAGAAAAGGAAATAAAAGGAATCCAAATCAGAAAAGAAGAAGTAAAGCTGTCACTGTTTGCAGATGACATGATACTATACATAGGGAATCCTAAAGATGCTGCCGGAAAACTACTAGAGCTAATCAATGAATTTGGTAAAGTAGCAGGATACAAAATTAATGCACAGAAATCTCTGGCATTCCTATACACTAATGATGAAAAATCTGAAAGTGAAATCAAGAAAACACTCCCATTTACCACTGCAACAAAAAGAATAAAATATCTGGAATAAACCTACCTAAGGAGACAAAAGACCTGTATGCAGAAAATTATAAGACACTGATGAAAGAAATTAAAGATGATACAAATAGATGGAGAGATATACCATGTTCTTGGATTGGAAGAATCAACAGTGTGAAAATGACTCTACTACCCAAAGCAATCTACAGATTCAATGCAATCCCTATCAAACTATCACTGGCATTTTTCACAGAAGTAGAACAAAAAATTTCACAATTTGTATAGAAACACAAAAGACCCAAAATAGGCAAAGCAATCTTGAGAACGAAAAATGGAGCTGGAGGAATCAGGCTCCCTGACTTCAGACTATACTACAAAGCTACAGTAATCAAGACAGTATGGTACTGGCACAAAGACAGAAAGATAGATCAATGGAACAGGGTAGAGAGCCCAGAGATAAACCCATGCACATACGGTCACCTTATCTTTGATAAAGGAGGCAGGAATGTACAGTGGAGAAAGGACAGCCTCTTCAATAAGTGGTGCTGGGAAAACTGGACAGGTACATGTAAAAGTATGAGATTAGATCACTCCCTAACACCATACACAAAAATAAGATGAAAATGGAATAAAGACCTAAATTAAGGCCATATACTATCAAACTCTTAGAGGAAAACATAGGCAGAACACTCTATGACATAAATCACAGAAAGATCCTGTTTGACCCACCTCCTAGAGAAATGGAAAGAAAAACAAAAAACAAATGGGACCTAATGAAACTTCAAAGCTTTTGCACAGCAAAGGAAACCATAAACAAGACCAAAAGACAACCCTCAGAATGTGAGAAAATATTTGCAAATGAAGCAACTGACAAAGGCTTAATCTCCAAAATTTATAAGCAGCTCATGCAGCTCAATAACAAAAAAACAAACAACCCAATCCAAAAATGGCCAGAAGACCTAAATAGACATTTCTCCAAAGAAGATATACAGACTGCCAACAAACACATGAAAGAATGCTCAACATCATTAATCCTTAGAGAAATGCAAATCAAAACTACAATGAGATATCATCTCACACCAGTCAGAATGGCCATCATCAAAATATCTAGAAACAATAGATGCTGGAGAGGGTGTGGAGAAAAGGGAACCCTCTTGCACTGCTGGTGGGAATGTGAATTGGTACAACCACTATGGAGAACAGTATAGAGGTTCCTTAAAAAACTACAAATAGAACTACCATATGACCCAGCAATCCCACTACTGGGCATATACCCTGAGAAAACCAAAATTCAAAAAGAGTCATGTACCAAAATGTTCATTGCAGCTCTATTTATAATAGCCCGGAGATGGAAACAACCGAAGTGTCCATCATCGGATAAATAGATAAAGAAGATGTGGCAGATATGTACAATGGAATATTATTCAGCCATAAAAAGAAATGAAATTGAGCTATTTGTAATAAGGTGAATAGACCTAGAGCCTGTCATACAGAGTGAAGTAAGTCAGAAAGAGAAAGACAAATACTGTATGCTAACACATATATATGGAATTTAAGGGGAAAAAATGTCATGAAGAACCTAGGGGTAAGACAGTAATAAAGACACAGACCTACTAGAGAATGGACTTGAGGATATGGGGAGGGGGAAGGGGAAGTAGTGACAAAGCAAGAGACAGGCATGGACATATATACACTACCAAACGTATGGTAGATAGCTAGTGGGAAGAAGCCGCATAGCACAGGTGGATCAGCTCGGTGCTTTGTGACCGCCTGGAGGGGTGGGATAGGGAGGGTGGGAGGGAGGGAGACACAAGAGGGACGAGATATGGGGACATATGTATAACTGATTCACTTTGTTATAAAGCAGAAACTAACACACTATTGTAAAGCAATTATACTCCAATAAAGATGTAAAAAAAAACTGTAAATAAAAAAAATAAAGAAAAAAGAATAAGACTTTCCACAATAGCAAAAAAATGATGGCTAATGACAGGTACAGAAAAACAATATCACAGTTCGCATGTCTGAGGTGTGACTGAACTTCAAACCCACCACAGGTCTTGGTTTTGAGCAACGATGAGAGCAAAGCAGAGGAAATCTCTATTCCTTATGGAGCTTATAGTCCAGTGGGAAAGCAGTCATGAAACAGGCAACCCCACTATAATTATGGGACAGCGGCTGTGCTTGGTTACTTGAAGTCTGTGTACAGGGAGGAAAGAGAGGAAGCCCCCTGTCCCAAATCATCAGTCCTGCCTACCCACTGTGATGTCGGAAATGCAACATTTAGAAATGAATTCTGTTCATTAATCACTGCTTTTCTCTCTCAATCCTCTTCAAAATGCAAAGACCTGTGGGAGGGGTTATTCATGAAGTTGCTAACCTTTCCATTTTGAGACTTTAATAGCTCTTATTCTATTTAAAGATCAAAAAGCAGGAAAGCTCCCAAATGCTACTGGGGAGAGCAGGGAGGAGCATCAAGCAGGAACACGCAGGGTTGGAGGTTCCCACAACAGACCTGTTTGGCAATATTGCCCAGGGTTGCTTCGCCCTGGACAATGGCATTTGGATCTTAGCAGAAATATAAAGTGATCCTGTGGGTAGGATCTGATGCCTTATAAACTAGGGTAGTGTAGAGAGCACCTAGCTGTCATGATAGCTCTGACCCCTGGAAAGAAGTTGGGCTCTTTTCTCAACTCAAGGGACCTCAGCTTTCATCTTAGTGCCCAGTGGGAAGCAGGACCCTTCTCCCAATGAGGACAGAAGACCCAGTTAGCCAGAAACCCCTCCCACTTCCAAGAAGGAGCATGGCGTTGTGGTTAAATCCATTGCTCTGAAGTCCAACAAAACTCAAACTCAGCCACTTACCAAATGAGGGACTTTGGGCAAGTTACTTGACCGCTCTGAACATTCAGTTTCTCATCTACAAAATGGGACTGATAAACATAGCTATCTCATGGGTCATTGTGAGATCACATGAGATACCGTATGCAACACACTTTCCACAGTTACCTGTTATTTACCAGAGAGACAGTGGTGTGAAACCACTCACAGCCACCCGGGGAGGGTGAAGTTATCTGGACCAATGCTGCCCAGCATCAGGAACACCTGAGTGCTTGTTAGACCCAGGCCCCACCCCAGGCCTGTGGGATCAGAATCTCTGGGAATCTGTGTTTTAGCAAACTTTCCAATGACTTTTACACACGCTTAGTTTTGAGAAGCACAGCACTGTAATCACAGATAGACCTGAAGTCAGAGGCAGAGTGTCTTAGGCAAGTCCTTCCTTCTCCAGAGGCAGTGATACCTGTCTGAGATATCTTGTAAGATTGATGAGAACATTCTATAATATGCCCAAAAGGGCTTTGCAATGTATCAAACAACATGGAAGTGGACGAGAGCATGATTATTCCCTGCACTTGTAACAGGACCCTTTAAAAGGAAGACAGCCAAGTTCTTGGCTTTCCTTCCTGGCTCTTGACAAAACCTCCTACTGCTCTCAGAGGACTCAAGAATGTTGACCCAGAATTCCCTGTGTGTTCTCTTGGAAAAGCAAGCTACTTCTGACAGCTAAAACTGTACACAGTGTATCATAAAATCCCTGCAGCTCAGACCTGACAATTATTCCCTCTGTTTCCTGACCTGCACAGACTGCCCAGCACGGCGGGGCTCTCTGTGTCTCAGGAGCTTTCCGCGGATGGAGCATAGCTTTCAGGGGCCCCAGGATTTGAATCAAGACCAGTGAATGGGTAGAAGCGACAGAGTCAGGTTTCATGCCCAAATAAGGAAGAACTTTGCAATCATCAGAAAGTAGCATGAACTTCCCTGGGAGGTGGAGGGTGAGATCCCTGACCCAGGAGATGGGCATTCACAGACATGAAACTATTTTATGATTGCCTGTCCTACTCCACTCTCCTACTTTCAGTGTGCTCTGCCTGACATCTGAGGGGCCTCCTTCTAAGGATTTACCTTTCTTTCATTTAGTTGATATTTACTCATCACCTGCCACGTGTCAGGCACTGTCCTAGACATCAGCATGAAGGATCCTGCCCTCATGGAGCTTCTGGCCTAATGGGCAGTTTCGACTGGGTGAGCGGGGGAAGGCCTCTCTGCACAGGTGGTGTTTTCGACTGAAATCTACAACACAGGAAGGAGCCAGACATGGGACAACCATTTGGACAAGTATTTCAGGTCAAGGGGACAACTGATGGTGAGGCAGGGCCTGTGCAGGAACCTGCAACACAGTGAGTTGGGGTGAGTGACAAGAGGAAGGGAAGGAGAAAAAGTCAGGAAGGGATCAGATCCAGTGGGGAAGGCTTTGGGAGCCAGTGTAACAGGTGAGGATTTTTTTTCCCTTTCTTTCTTCTTTGCAGCACTTAAACAGGCCTGCTCATTGCCAGACTCATCAAAAATTTCTTTGTCAAGCACCTACTTCCCGCTATAAGCCTTGGGGAGCCAGGTCCTGTCCTCCCATCCAGCTGTTGCTTCCTCTAAACATTCTCAAGTCTGGCCCTCACTTTCAGCATCTCTGAAGGTCTCATATTTGAGAGATGATTGTTTACATGATTGCTTACCTTCTGAGCCACTAGCTGGTTACAAAACCAAAGTCCTTTTTTTTTTTCTGTCTTTTCCGTGTGATGAAACACAGATGTGTATTGGATATGGGCCTAAACACAACTGGGGAACAGCAAACCCTATCTATGTGGGGCACCAACATAGCACAGTGGCTAAGGCACAGGGCCTAGAGCCCAAACGCCTGGCTTTCAATGCAGGTTCCTTCTTACTTACCAGCCGTGTGACCTTGGGCAAGCCACTTAGCTCTCAGAGCCTCAGTTTTGCTGTATGTAAAATGAGGAAAGTGACAGTCCCTGCTTCATGGGATGGTGAGTACACACTGATATTTTACGAGTATAGAACTTAGAACAGAGGCTGACACTTAGTAAGTGCTTAATAAGTACAAAACCTTATTTGGCCCAAACTTTGGCTCTTTGTGAGTTTTAACGTTTGTTCAACACTGGACAAATATTTGTTGAGTATCTGCTATGTAATAGGCACTCTGCTAGGCATGCTTTCAGAAAGAGCTTTGGGCTGGAAGTCAGAAGACCTGAGTTCTGGTCTCAGTTTTCCTAGGAGCTGATCAACCTCCCCATCTCTTGTCCTCAGGCTTCTTCCCCTTTAAAGGTGGACCCTGGGGACACCTGACTTGCAAGGGCCCCCTGGTCCTGGCCTGCCTAGATGACCACCCTCGTGAGAACCAAGCCCACAGTCCTCCCCAAGCAGGGCCAACCCCTCCAGCCATTCACCTCCACCAGGCCCCCGTGTGCGAGCACACGCCCTGGAGAGAAGTGGGCCTGATCACTGTCTCGTGCTCGCCATAAAATATTGATTGGGGAATTTAAAATTTCGAAATGATTTAGGAGCCCCAGACGAGGACATAATGTGCTGTGCCCAGCTGGGTTATGAGCCATCTATCTCCTGTCAGCAAGCAGCAAGCAACTGACAGAATCAATACAGACGCGTCTGAAGACAGACTTAACTCATTTCCTTCCTCACCCACCCCTTCCCCGGGCTATGGTTGGAGTGGGTCAGCCCTCGAGGTCGGCACCAAAGCTGGGGCCTGGACACCCATCTGCCCAGGTGCTGCCTGTTTTCACTCCCTCCATTGGCTGAGGCTGGCACTTCTGCTAATGCGTCAGAAAAATTAAGGAATCTAACAGGACTGTATCATACCTCCTTGAATGTAAACTATCTTGTACCTGCTTTATGATACATAGTAGTGACTGTGCTTTATCAGATCTGTTTATAATGACGTTATTCTGGAAGGTTTTCTTTCCATATGATGATTGAGAAGCTAATAAAAAAAATGGTGCCAGGTACCCTACCAGTAACGGAACTTTGCTGTTTTCTGACATTTTGTTTTTTACCTTTTTTTCTTTTAATGGAGTGCGCTGGATGTCTCTATAATTTTGTTCAGATGCCTGCAGAACCTGGAAAAGCTGTTACTGCTCTTGATGCATGACATACTGCTATTGGTCTTTTTATATAAATAAATAAATACACATATACACATATATATAATTTGAATCTTTGGAAATTTTAGCTGTGCTGTCAACTTTGGAAAATTATTCCAGTTGTACCGTGTTGCGTTGGCATTGTGCAGAAATTAACAGCCATATTGGTTTAGAAATGTTAAACATTTTTTTCCATTTGTACTGGGGTAAGGCACTGTATTAAATATGAAAGGTCTTATCTACATGGGTTTGATTACAGAAACTAATGAGGTATTCTCTAAATTAAAAACAAAAAGAAAAATTAAGGAATCTAGAACTTCCATTCTTCTTTCCCTCTCTAATGGTCTAGTGTCTTCTGGCCTGTGTCCTGAAAGGAAAATCATAATAGTAGCTTCCTTATATTTAGCTCCAAGAATCTTATAAGAATCATCATTGCTTAACTTCTCAGAGCCTCAGTTTCCTTATCTGTGAAACAAAGGGGGTAATGATACCTTCCTCACAGGATTACATCAGATTAAAGCAGATGCATTGTGAATATACTTAATGCCACTGACCTGCACACTTAAAAATGGCTAAAAGGGCAAATTTCATGTTATGTGTGTTTTAAAATAACAAGCTTAAAGCAGACAAATGACATTGCCAGCACATAAAAGGCTCCCCATAAATGGCACCTGCTGAGAAGACTGGGATGCAGAGAGTAACAAGTAGCATATCGGAGGTAAGGAGTTTCAAAGCAACAGAGCTGGTATTTGAACCCAGGTCTGCCCAATGCTGAAACGGGAGTCCTGTCCTCCAAGCGATGCTGTGTCACAGAAGAACAGGTGCGCTGCAGGGAGGTCTTATTCATCTGTGTTTGCCAGATCCACCCACTGCCTGACCAGCATCCTAGGTGTCAGCCTTGCATTACTCAGTGAGGTTAATAAACGTGTCACCTCCAGGGAATGGCTTTGTTCCTTCCTGCCTCACACACGGTTCTATGCACCAGAAGCATTTATTAAATTCGTTGAGAGGCTTGAATCGGAATGTAATCTTTCTAGCTAAACAATGGTGTGTGCAGCAGCCCAACAGAATTACTTGTTTAATCTTATCCTTGCACGCCTACTCAGCCTGAGGCAACTGGCTAACCCCAGGAGCAGCGTGACATCTCAAGATTTAGGATGCTAAGGAGTGGATCTATAAAGGACTTACTTACTATATCAAGAAAAAGCCCATCTGGAGGTCTTTTTTAACTCAGGATTTTTTTTTCATGATAAATTTATCTTCCTAAAGGCATACGTACCAAAGCCACTTTTACCCAAGGCTGTGTTGAGCCCCTTCACAGTAGAAGATATAGACCTATTCTCTGGTTTCCCACTCCAAGCTTAATATTTTAGCATGGTCTTTGCTTGATTATAACCTATCTTTCATTCAAACCCCTCCTGCAGTCTGTCATTTCTTTGAGTACCTGGTACATGCCAGGCAATGGGGCCTATTTGGAGAGATAACTAAGACAGAGTCTTTGCCCTCAGAGGAATCACAGTCTAGCAGAAGAGACAAACAGGAACACAGAAGAGGACAATACAGCGATTCAGGGGCACCAGTGCACGGAACCGTTCATTCTCCTGGAGGGACAGGCGCAACACAGGCTGTGAGGCACTTTTGCACCTGCATCCTAAGCAGTGGGACCTGAGTGAACTGAGTGAGGAAAAGCATTCCAGACATGGCACAGTGCAGTGGCATGAAGCTGAAGAACAGGGTGGCCGATTAAGGAACTGAGTGTCTTTCGGCAAAGCGAGAACAGACGCTGTGGGTAGGGATGGTGGGGTGGGAATGTGGAGCCAAATACAGTTGCTTTGGTTGCTAGCAGCCCAATCTGGAAGGCTTAGTAGGGCTTGTAAAAGGATTCTGATTTTTATCATAATAGTCGTCATTAGCTGCCATTTATTAAGATAGCATGTCAGGCACTTTGCATGTATTATTTCCTTTTACCCTCACACTCATCCCTACAAAGTAGATATTATTTTCCCATTTTTCAGGTAATGAAATTGTGGCTCAAGGAAGTAGGCACTGGGGAATAATTTTACAGGGCGGTAACATGGTTTAGTGTATACTTTAGAGCGATCACTCAAGTGGAGAAGAGATTACCAGAGTGTAAATGTGAAGGCAGAGAAACCAATTAGGAAACTATTATAATAGTCCAGGTGCAAAGTGTTAATGGCCCAAATTAAAGCAGCAGAGGAGAGATTAGAGAATTGGTGGGGGGAAGGGGGGATAAGGAGTACATTTTGCATTTCCAGGCGTTTTTCTTGAATTTTCATTTGTGGAGTTCAAAGACAGGGCATTGCCTCTGCTTATACTCTCAGGTCAGAGGTTAGACATGTGGGGTTTCTACAAGGTAGGAACAGAGATGAAGGAGAAAATGCATAGTAGCCAGATCTCTTCTTCACTGCTTCTGTCAATCATAGAATGCCAGGGACAAGGGGGGCACTGCTCTCAGTGAGGATGTGTTTATTTTGCTTCTATTTGGTGAAGGGCTGTGTTCTTTCATTTTCCTGTATTTTTCCAAGTCCATGGCAGAGAAACCAAGACTCACCTCTGATGCTAAGAAACTGTGCTCTAATAGGCCCATAAGCATATCTTGGAAGTTCATGAACTCCAGGAAGATCCTCTTTCCTTCTTAGATATCATAAAATAAAATAAACTGGATAGAGAAAGCAATTCATTTATAAAATATCTTGCAAAGAATGGTGTGCTAGATTGTATTATTGTTCTCAATTGTTCACTCTCCCTTTTGTAAGAGAGATATACATCCCTGCCCACTGCCAAGCGATTTCAGAAACTCCCTGTGAGAGGAGTAACTCCCCTGCCCCCAATGACTGCAAGCTACATGAGAATTGCTTTGGCCAACTGAATGTGAACCGAATGCCACATTCTACATACTAGTGTGTGATTCGTCCATATCTCTTTTTCATTTTCCATAGTAACAGTTATCCCAAATGGTGGCTGTTTCTTCAACCTAGATTCTTAAAGGAAGAAGATATTTGGAGCAGAAGCAGTGCTATTCCAACCCACAGCCAATACGAAATGTAATCAAGAAATAAATTTTTGTTGTAAGCCACTGAGATGTAAGGGTTTCTTGTTACTGTAACATAACCTAATGAAAACTGACAAATACAGGTGGGAATCTGTTCATACAAGTCTCCAAGAAACAGGCATGTGGAGCTTGAACACTTAAGACTTTGCCAGCCACAATGGAACTTGTGGACAAGTGATTAAAGGAAAGGGGGCATTCATTCTTTCCAAAATCATGGCCCACGTAGACCAATGACACAGTTTCCTGGCTTGCATTCACTGCACAAAATCTCTCACAAAAGACTTCTGATCATCATCTTTCTGCTAACGAGGAGACACTGGTAGGGTTTCCAAATTCCCTGAATTGAAATTATTCAGTTGGAGTTTAATATTGAGTAAATCCAGAAAATAAGATTGAGCTAGCTGATTTCATGCTTTAAATTCTTTTCATTTCCAAACTTGACCATTTCCATCTGTAAAACGCCAAGGCAGTTGTGGACCATCTGCCTCTTAAGTTTCTGCAGTAGCACTTAAAGCAGACAATGCTTTTTGCCTGAGGAAAGTTATCTTCTTTTTTGTGTTAGCTTATCTAAGAGAGACAAAGAGAGAGTTCTTGTATTATCCAGAGGAAGACATTGCTAGAAGGGTTTTCGTAGATTATTTGAGCTTCCTTTTCAGACAAGAGAAAATTGAAGATGTAATATGACTTAGACATAGCAGTTGGCACATAATAGATGCTCAATAAATAACCATTGAATAAATGGATAAATTGAAAATTTAATAAAAGCTCATCTCAATTGCAGATGGCAGGCCTGGCCCTAATTAGACCTTGTACACCATGTCAAATGCACTTTTCGCGAGGATGAACTGTGTTTTATCATTTATTCATTAGTCTGTTCAATATTCAGATTGTATTGAGCCACTCTTGTGTGCTAGGTATAATGCTGGACACAGGGAAGACAAAGAGGACTTGGGCAGGTCCCAGTCTCCGCCCTCCAAGAGCATTGTCTACTCTGAGCCCGTCCCCCCTCTACTGTCCTCACCAATATCACCTGGGTGTTCTATTTCTTTAATTCTTCAGTGTTCCTCCCTTGACAAAGGAAAAGTTACTACTGGTATGCTAGTCATTTTGATGTGTTAATTCCCAAACTTCTGGGCATCTGGATCCATTTACATTCTTAAAAATTTATTAAGGATCCCCAAAGGCTTTTGTTTAATGCAAACTCTTTTACATTTTCCATAAGAATTGTTAATGCTCACAATATTTACCATATTCAAAATTTTAAACAAGAAATGTTTAAAATATTGATTTATTCATTCATTTAAATATTATTGTAATAAACCCACATGTTAACATAAATAACATATTTTTAAATTATATTTTTCAAATAAAAAGAATTTTCATGAAAAGAATGACACTGTTTTGCATTTTTTCAAATATCTTTAATGCCTGGTTTAAAGGAAGTAACTAGAATCTCATATCTGCTCCTGCATTAAGTCTCTTGAGATATCATACCACATAGCCTCTGGAAAACTCTACTGTACATCATGAGAATATGGAAGTGGAAAAAGCAAATAATGTGTTAATATTATTTTGAACATAGTTTTGATTTCTTGGACCCATTGGTAGGTCTTATGGACCTCCCAAGGATCCCTGGACTACACTTAGAGATCTGAATATAATCTAATCATCTGGGACTTCCCTGGTGGCACAGCGGTTAAGAATCTGCCTGCCAATGGCAGGGGACACGGATTTGAGCCCTGGTCTGGGAAGATCCCACATGCCGTGGAGCAACTAAGCCTGTGCGCCACAAACTACTGAGCCTGCGCTCTAGAGCCCATGAGCCACAGCTACTGAGCCCATGTGCCACAACTACTGAAGCCCGTACACCTAGAGCTCGTGCTCCTTAACAAGAGAAGCCACCGCAATGAGAAGCCTGCACACCACGATGAAGAGTAGCCCCCACTTGACGCAACTAGAGAAAAGCCTGAAAGCAGCAGCAAAGACCCAATGCAGCCAAAAATAAATAAATAAATTAATTAATTAATTAAAAAAATCTAATCATCCTTTGAAATGGGGAAGAAAAAAAGAGGGAAATTGGAAATGGAAATGCTAGTATCTGGGCATGTCAAACCTCTGAACAGATGCCCATGCGAGATGTAGAATGTCAAGTTGAGACCTAGCCTCCTCTATAGGCACGTAATTATTTTTTTAAGATTAGACAGCTACTCCCCCGGAACTCTTAGTACTCTTTACATCAGGTCCCATGAAATTTAAGGCAGGGTCATTACTACACCAGTGTTTTCTCTCCATTAATTCTGTTTGGTCCTTTTGAGTACCAAATGACTCACAAGGGTAAAGGAAGTTGGTTTAAAGGAAAAGATACAAACAATTACCCCTACACTAATTCCATGTTAAATAAATACTGTCACCTTTGTGCTAGTGAAGCAAGAATAATTCACCCCAAAAAAACATTTCTAAGCCTATGAAAACTTTCTTTTGTGTATATATTAACCCACTTATACCAAAAAAGATTTGTGGGAAATTATAAAATATGCAAAATACAGAATAATAAAAATAAAGAAAACAACATTAACATAATCAATATCTAACAGTAAATGAAGCCAGGGAGTGATAATAGAAACGCAAGACAAAAAGCCCTGCACAATTATTTAAATCATTTAAATGATGTCCAGATTCTTTTTAGCCCTAGCAAAAGCAGAAACACAATTAGCTACAAGATCACTTACATGCTAACTTCATATAACATAGCTTTAGTGGCACTGAAACTGTGGGTCCTCATAGATGGGACAGTGAGTAACATAGAGAAAATACATTCTTATAACTTATACACTTCTTATAACTTACATAACAGTAAGGCATTTGGACCACAAATTTAATGTCTATAATATGTTGAGGGTTTCATGATTCTTGGTAATTCCAAAACTACTGGTACAAAGATTTTCAGTGGTTTTTCACCTTCAGTGATTCACATCCACACTCCCTAAGCCAGTGTTCAGGGCCCCAACCCAACTTCCTGAAGTTATCTTTCACTGCGCTCCCACTCAAACCCTCTACCCCAGACAGGCCACTATAGTCACTCTTTCAAACTCTGATTCCTGCTTCCATGTTTTTGTCTATGCCATTTCTCCCACTGAGTGAGTACACAGTAGGTCTTTATTACTTTAGTGCTTAGGCTATGATCAGAAATATATATATGAGTAACCAGTCTTCTCCTCTTTAAACTCTTTCTCACTCAATTTGGTTGTTTGCTTTGCTTTGTTGTTGTTGTTTCAGGAAAACTAGGATGGAATGGAACAAGTCATGTGGACAAGGACAACACATCTATGACTCATTTGGTGGCTCTATACAGCATACTGTCCCACCCCTTCCCCTTCCCTCTCCCTGGGTCATTGACTAAATTTCATGGAATGTGGTCATTCATTCCCTCATTCATTTGTTCAACAAAGATTTAGGAGTCAGCTGCCATTCTGAGCCATGAGAATATAGCAATGAGTGAGAAAGACCTAATCCCAGTCCATACAGACAAAAATTCAAGTAAACAAAAAAATTGCAAGTTATAATTAATGCTATAAAAGTCAAAACTAAAGACTGAGATTGAAATTAGCATTTTAGATAGGGGAGTCCACGAAAGCATCCTTGAAGAGTGATACTTAAACTAAGATCTAAAAAACAAGAGAGAGCTGTCACATGAAAATGGGGAAAGAACATTCAGATGAAAAATTGTGAATCAATTTCCTCATCAGTTAAACAGAAGAATAACAGATCCTATCTCATGTGTGTGATATGAGAATTTAATGTGTTAATCCATGAAAAGCACTTAGAACTGGCCTGGTCTACAGTAAATGCCATTGAGTTAGTGATGTAAATTACCATTCCAGGCAAAGGGGACAGCATATGCAAAACCCTGATGTGTAAGGGAGTACGATATGTTCAAGGGACTGAAAGAAGAGTGTCATGACTAAAGTACGATAAATAAGGAGAAAAGTCTAGTAAGAAAAGATTGGAGAGCTAAGGGCTAGAGCAATCATGGCCTGCACATGATAGGAACTTAAGTTTTGTTCTAGAAGCAATGTGGAAATTTGGAGGGTTTTGAGCAGGGAAGCTGCTGCTATGGGCAGAATGAACTGTAATACCAAGTGAGACTGAAAGAAGAAAAATCAATCAGGAGGTAGCTGCAGTAGTCCAGTTGGAAGATGATGTAGGCTATGACTAAGAATAGCAATGGACATAGCAAAGTATATTGTAGAATTTGGGTTGACAGGACTTGATGATGGATATGGTGTTCAGGAGTTGGGAAACAGGCACCAAGGGTACCTTTCTGGAATTACTCAGTTGAAAATGTCTGCAAGTAGCAATGTCAAGGAGACAGTTGGATTTATAAGTTTAGAACTCAGAAGAGATGGTGAGAGAGAAAAATACAAATATTGGAGACATCAGTGTAAATGTTGCTCTTAAATACATGGAACCTGAGTAGATTGGCTAGGAGGAGACTTTGGAGATACAAAGCAGAGGAGCCAAGGTCAAGCTTTGAAGAATCTCAACTTTTAGAGGTTAGGTGGAAGAGAAAGAGCCAGCCAAGGAGACCAGGGAGGCATGGTCAAGTGAGGTCAGAGAAGAGTCAGAAAAAAAAGAATTTTCACAGAAACCAAGAAAAGAAAATGTTTCAAGAAGGAGGAGGTAGTAAGATTGCCCCAATATATTTTGAGGTCAAACAAGATGAGAGGACTTCCCTTGTGGTCCAGTGGTACAGAATCTGCCTTCCAATGCAGGGGATGCGGCTTCGATCCCTGGTCGGGGAACTAAGATCCCACATGCCTAGGGGCAGCTAAGCCCATGCACCATGACTATTGAGCTCGTGTGCCTCAACTAGAGAGCCTGTGTGCCACAAACTACAGAGCCCACGTGCCCTGGAGCCACAAGTAGAGAGAGAAAACCTGCACGCCACAACTAGAGAGAAGCCTGCATGCCACAACAAAAGATGCCGCACACAACAACCAAGATCCTGTGTGTGGCAACTAAGACCCGACACAGCCAAAAAAAACCAGATGAGAAAAGAAAGTGACTGGATATGGGAACATGGAGGTCATTTGTAATCTTGGCAAAATTGTGTTCCATCAATTGGTAGAGTCAGAAGCTTGACATGAGTAGGTTGATGACAGACTGGGAGGTAAAGACATGGAAACAATGTGTTGAGACAACTCTTTTGAGAAGTCTGTATTAGAGCATATCAGAGAAATGGAAGAATGGCTGGAGTCAAGGAAGCAGGTCTGCCATGACTGACCACTGGTATTTACAGGGAATGAACTTTGGTTTCCATGGTTTTACCTCAGAAATTCTAAGCTCTGTCACCAAAGCCCAAATGGGTTGTCTTTTGTCCCCTAAGAGGGAGCATGACGTTGTAGGAAGAAACTGACTGGTCTTGTCAATAATCTCACCAGGGCGTTCCTCCTGATTTCCACCCCACCCCCAACCCCTCTCTGACTATTGTTTTCCTTTTCTAGCCTCAGTAGAACATCCCTAAGGTTCCCCCATCCCAATATCAAAATAACCTATGATATAATCAATATATTAATTCTTGGCTGGAAGATTTGTGTTCTGTATGTCCTCATCCCCACCTGAATGCTGCAAAATTCCCGTTTCACCTGGATGCAGAGTAAATCATTAAGTTTCAATGCACCAAAGCAGTGTTCATTTAGATACACGCTACAGTGAGCCGAATATACTCATTTAAACGTCAATAAACCTGACCTCCAACCGAGCTCATTTGTGCGGAGGGAGGTGGGATGGATGTGAGGGACATCACTGAACCCCGTAAGCTCCCAAGGTGTTATTAAAGAGGAGGAGGCACCAACCTCCCACCAATAGTTCCTAAATGTGATCACTTGCAATTTGTTCAATGCAGCGGATAAGTGATATACAGATTTGAAGCTTGGAATAAATCATAACGAGAATTCTAATGCTCTAATGTTCTAGCAGGAACTCAGAGCACCCATCTGCATCCGACCCCGCTGAATTATGTCACTTGAACCCAGCATGGCCGGGTAGTCTGCAAGTATTTAAAACCAGCAAATCTGTGAAAAGCAATGTCTACTTCTATCACCAACTGACCAAAACTTCAACGGTCCTCCAACCTCCAACTGCTGCTTGGTTGTTGATTTTTTTCTTTTCTGTGTTTTATCTAAGCACTATAGAATGTCCACTGTATACAATGCCATAACAGAAGAGAATGCAAAACCAATTCCCTAATCAAGATTCTGTTTAAACTTTATATATTAAGGTAATCATTGGTTGGTTTGAAGATAGAGGTTTTGCCTTGAATTGGGTCATTAGTGGCCATAAAGCAAAATGCTAAACCCCATTCCCTTCACCCAAAAGCATAGGCTCAGTAAACATTTTCATTAAAGCATTTTACCAAGACAGAAGTTCTTTCTAAGCTAAAAAATGAGTAAAATCATAATTTATCAATGTGCTGGCTGTTTATCCTTGGTATAAACATTAATCATTTAAAGATAATATGGTAAGGAGAAAGACTAAAAGGAACCTAATGTCTTCTTGGGTTCCCAATGTGGGCTAGAAGCTGTGTTAGACGCTTTCCTTTCAGTGACAGGCTTAATTCGTATGCCTCTCATATAAGGTTAAGTATTATTACCACTCCTTTACTGATTAGGAAGTGGGGTCTGGCATGTTAAGTGATTTGCCCAAGGTCACATACCTCATAAAAACTGAATCAAGATTTGGCCATCCCAAAGTCCACACGTTCTTCCCACTCAACTGGGCAGCCTCCCTCACAAAATGACCCAAAACATATTACAAATGAGAAAGGGGAGGGAGTCAAAACAATCATTTGTAAGGTCAACACTCTAGAGTATTCACCTTTACAAGAAATACATCATGTTACCACACTGATCCGGGCCAGTGAGCCAGTGAGTTAACTTCCCATTTATTCATTCCACAAAATAATCTAATTATTTCAAGCCACTAGAGAACACGAAATTCCTGCTCCAGTGCACTAAATTGCTCACTAGTAACCTTAAAAAGCTAACTGAAAGATTTCAGTTATTCCTGGAAAACCCATCAACTTCTTAATCAGGAAGAACTCGTCCACTGCCCACTGTAAATAGAAGCATCACTTCCTGTTCGGCTCCTAAAATTTCACACACTCTAAATAGCTAGATCTACACGGCCATGAGGCCATGCCGTTTTCTCCTTGAACTTCTCTTAGAAGAGTTATTTGATCGGTCCTACTTACCTAAACCTGAAAATGGGGAAGGAGAGGGGGAGGGAGAGAAAAGGGCACACAAAGAGAAAGAGTGCTAACAGGCTGCATGTGTGTAATCCACTCTATTTTTCTCTATGTTTAACCATCTCTAATAGACTCCACAAATGCTTTCCAAATCCAGTTTCAATGGTCTATTTGCTGCCTAGTATAGCATATAATCTTTTCCAAAAGGGATATTGATCGTGTTAAGTTTCCTCATCATCTAGACTTTGAGCATCCCTCAGCAGCATCATTCCTGTGGACAAACCACGTGCTTCTTTTATACAGCTGCCCATTAACAGAGTCTGAGAGCTCTTGCCTGCTAAAATAGATCAGGGGGCAGGGGGACAATCATCATAATAGCCAGCAGGTATTGAGGTATACTGTGCTAGACACTTTACATACATTTCCTCCATGAGCCTCATAACAGCCCTACGGGGGAAGTATTATTATCCCCGTGTTAGGCCAGGTATTATATGTTATCCCTATTTAAGACAGGGAAACTGGGGCTGAAAGAGGTTCAGTAATTGGCACAAGCTCATTCGTTCTACACAAAGGCACTCTGTACTGGCCTCTCCCCTGTCCCTTCTTTCCCTACTGCCCATCACCCCCAGTTTTTTGGAGCATCCAAGAGAACTGTGTGATGATTATTTCCTTACACATTACTAAGAGCAGCATCCAATTCCATTGAGAAGTTTGCAATGAGAGATGAAATGGAAAGTAAAGAATCATTCTGTCTCCCCTTCCAAAGCTGAATACAGAATGAAATCTAGACTCCTAAGGCTGTGCCCAATCTTTTCTCCCAACCAAACATTCTCTCTCTCTCTCTCTCTCTCTCACTCACACACACACACACCCACACCCCCACACACACACCCCCACACACACACTTTTCATGTGCCCCGGTCATGTTTGACCAAGTCCAGACCCCAGAACACTCTGCATCTCCCATCTGTCTGAATTCATATTCCTCGCTCTATCTCCCTCTATTTAGGGTCTTTTCCCCACCATTTCATCCTGTCCAGATCCTCTTCATCCTTCAAAGCCCTACCTAACCCCACCTGTTCCTTGAGTATGTCCTTGTTCCTCTCAAGTCAAGATTAGTCTTCCTCCTCCTGTTCTCATTCTGCCCCTTTAGCTCTTTTTCATGGCTGAACTCTTACTAAAGCTACTCATACATGTCTTTCTTCTCAACTAAGTCGTGAGTCCAAAATGAAACAAGCCACAGCTTATTTACCTTTGCAGCCATCCCTCTGCCTCCCCCTACTCATAGCAGTCAGCATATTGCTTTACAGAAACTGAGGTACAGGGTTTATTTTGCCCAGGTGGACCCAGGCTTTGAACCAAGGCAGTCTCACTACATGTTTAATGAGTTGAACTGACTGTATGGGCCCAGGTGGCCCATTAGCAGTGGATATTGAAGGCAGAGACCCAGAGAAGACCCTGACTCAGAACAGCACCCATGAGTAAAAGAAAGCTTCTCTTTAGGCAGAATAAAAAAGGAGACTGGAAGTGAAAAATTACCACCCAAAATTTCTGTCCCAAAATACTATGAGGCATTTGGATCCCTTTGGAGTGGAGTTTCCAATCCTGTGGGCCATCCTCAATCAGGGACTCTGAAACACCCTGCCCAGACCAGCCCTTCCCTGGGAATGTGCTGATGTGTACCCTGTTTAGAAAGGAAGGCAGTTTGGGAGCCATCAGTGGGACATCCTACCGAAGCCTAATGAAACAGGACACAGAGGGTGCAATTTTGATATAAGAGGAAAGAGTGGAGAGATCCATCGCACGGGCTGATTGGCAAGGCCTGGGAGGGGTTCCTGGGTGAGAACCAGAGATGAGTTTAGTCTGCTGGAAGGACCGATGAGAAAGTGTCAACAAGCAGGGCAGGCCTGGATAAAGATGAGGTTCAGGGTTAAAGACAAACTTTGTCCTGGTCTTTGCCCAGGACTGGATTTCTTTGCACGTAACTCAGCTGTCACCCCAAGACGGCAGGACGCTCTGCAGACATCCTGCTTCCTTGCCCTGTGCCGCTGACAGGGAAGATGCACAAGGCTGGTGAGGAGTGGTGACCTGCCTGCTATCTCTTTATAATCTCCAGCAACATAGTGCGTGCGTGGTAGAGGGGGAGGGGAGCCAACGGAGGAGCAGACACCACCCTCACCCCTCAACATTCACGCGACCCAATTGTGTCAGCGCTGCTTGTCCCCCCATCTGTCACAGTGTTGGCTCCTGCTGGGGCCCCGGGATCCACAGAGGTTTCTCCACTTGTCGCCCCATTTATCTTTGCAGGCGGCAGCACTGATGTGTTTGACAGTTCTATTTGTTATCCTACAAAGCAGGGTCCCCACTCTTCAAAGCAAAGAGAAGAAAAGCCAGCCACGGAACAGGACTCGGACAGAAGGAGGCACTGGGAGAAATTTGGAGAAGGAGGTCTGCAGCGTCTGCACATCTAATGGAGATGAGAAGAGAGATCAGGCGATCTGGGGAAAACAGGCCCTACATCTTGCCTTCTAGAGGATGCTGAACCAGCAGAAAATGTGTATGTATGTGTTTGCGTGTGTGTGTGTGTGTGTGTGTGTGCGTGTGTGTGTGTGTTTGCGTGCGTGTGTGTGTGTGTGTGTGCGCGTGTGTGTGTGTGTTTGCGTGCGTGTGTGCGTGTGTGTGTGTGTGTGTGTGTGTATGTATGTGTAAAGAGAGACTGTGTCATCACAGTGTGACCATCAGATGACAAGAAGGGCCTGACCCCAGTGTTTGGTATCTGGCACATTAGAGTTCTCCATTCCCATCTTCTCCTCTCCCACATACCCCTTCTTCAAAGAGGGGGTAATGGAGACACAGGTCCTCTGCCCACTGACACCTCAAGCTCCCCCTTCCTAGGGTATGACATCTGTCACAGTCTGTGATCAGAATACAGACTCTGTCTTTGGAAAGATGCGAACCCTGGTGCAGCCCCGGCTCCCCTCGACCCCACAGAGCTCTCAGTCTGGCAAAGAGCCACACAGGACATTGCTGTGCAGCCAAGCAGATGGGACGGCACGCTGACACCAGGGGGTCTCATAGGGTCTTGGGTCGACTAGACTCAGGAAAAAGCACCCATGGGACCAGGCTGTGCTGCTAGGTGAGAGAACAAACAGTACAGTGGCTGTCAGTTACTTCTGTGTGTCAGGGACCTGACATTCGGTGGGCCATTCAATCTTCACAACAACCTGTGAAGTAGGGTTCATTACCATCCCCAGTTTACAGATGAGGAAACTGAGGTACAGGGCTTATTTTGCCCAGGTGGACCCAGGATTTGAACCAAGGCAGTCTAAACCATTAACTACAATAGTGCACTACCTCCCAGAATAATGACTAAATGTGACCCCCTCCGACAGCTAAGGTTACCAACCATTCTGGCTGGCCTAGGACCGTCTCAGTTTTAGCAGCAACAGTCCTGCGTCTCAGGAAACTCCTCAGTTGCAGGCAAACTGGGATGATTGGTCACCTACTTGCAGCTCAATTCTCCATCCCTTCCCCCAACACACACACACATAAACACATCCTAATTTTTCATCTCTCTCCTGAGTACTACTACATGAGCATAACCAAGTCAGAAGCTGTCTTCCTTCCTGAGCTTTAAAGAAGGAAGCAGCACTCTGGGATCAGGCCCAGGTAAGGCTTGAGATCCTCCCCCCAGGAGAGCCTCTCTTTCTCTTTGCAGACTCTCCCCGCAAGCACTTGCTGCCTAAAACCCGGCCGAGCTGCTGAAGGTCACAGAGAAACTCAGGGTGCTGAGAACTAGTGCTGAACCTTTGGAAATTCCCCATAATAAGACACATTTTATTATTTATAGAATACTCCCAGCTTGTCCAATCAGCTGTGGGGTGTTGATTGATGGAGAAAAGAAACCAGTTGTGACCATCAGACTAGTTGTCTTGTGTGGTTCCTTAGCTGATTCCAAATGAATAAATGATCTGAAACTCTAGGCCTTGGGAATCCTTAAGAATGAATGGTGTAGGAGGTAGGCAGGATGATTGGGCCCCCAGGTTTGCTCAACATTTAATGGAACAAACATGGTCTTAGAGTCCAAAAGAGTTACAATAAGGATTCAATGAAATGAAAAGGGAAAACACCTAATCACATAGCAGATATTCTATAATTAGTATCTATTATGACATTTTTATCATTATTATCATTATTAAAACCATCTGCAGCCTGGCCAAAAAGTCTTCCATCCCACACTCTTTATGGCTTTAGATGGAGCCTGGGGAAAGGGTTAGGGGGGAACGAGTGGCAACATCTACGTTTGGGAGTGTCTCAGGCAGGCTGGCAGGGTGTGCCGCCATACATTCAGGGAGCTGATGGACCGTCTTTATAAAGGGGACAAGCATCAACAGCACCTTTGAGGAACTGTCAAGGGGAGTCCAGCAGTGAGAGTGTGCTGTGGGTTGGGGGCGGGGCAGGGGAGAGCATTAGGGAAAGGCAGGAAGCGAGCTCCACTACGGAGTCTGGGGCAGGGTGAAAGGGAGAGTTACCTTCGTCCAGCCCCATCGACAGCAATAGCAATACTAACTATAATAACGGCTACTTTTGAGTTCTGATTGCAGCTGAACATTAAGGTAGGAATTTTCCATATACAATCATTTCATTCCTGTCTTAGCAATGTAGAAACTACTCTGAACAGCTAAACTGGCTAGCTCAGTGTCACTCAGCCAGCAACAGGCTCTGAACCTAGGAACTTCTGGTACCAGTTTGGGCTCTTTTCACAAAGCCACACTGCCTCCCAACAAATGAAGGATTCCCCAACTGATTCTGACAAAGCTAAATCATAGTACACATTGTAGGAACACCAGCCACCCTCTTGGAGAGGGTATGGTTTGGAATTTCAAAAGGCAGCAGGGGCTCCTGAGCATAGACCATGGGCTGCGAAGGACCACAGGCCTGTCTCCTGCTGCTGCTCAGCTCCGTGTCAACCCAAAAGGGCTTCAGGGAGACGTGACAGGGAACCCAGCTGGCTTTGTGCTTCTTCCATCCCTGGGGCTTTTCTTGGACAGCACTGCTAAAGCTTTAAAGCTGCCGTGACTGCAGTTCACTTCCCTTCTCCAGGCTGTTCTCAGGTACCCCGATGACATCCCTGCTTGGAAGAGTGGACCGACAAGAAATTGGGATGAGGTCACAAAGCTGGCCCGTAGCTAAAGGCAGAGAGACATGTTGGTTCTGTCACTCCTGGCTCAGCATCCCCCCACCTGCCAAGTGATACTCAACCTCCAGGGTTCGGAGGGAACCACTGGACAGGGAAATATAGCTACTCTCACTTGTCAGTTTCCTAAACAGAAGAGGATCTCTCCCCAGAATGAGTAACAAGAATGTCACTTATTCTCATGAGAATATCCCTATTCGTTCATGCTGGAACTTGGTGCTGTATCTTTCAAATGACTTTAATATGACCCATCAGTTATTCAAAGAATGCCTCTTAGGGATGATTTGTAGAGTCTTTACTTGCATTTTTTTTCTTTTTTACATTGAGCATCCTTTATCTTACACTAAAGTCCTTTATAATCATATTTTCATTACCTCTCCCTCCTAGCTCCTATAAGAGACTGGTCATTGGGTTATACCATTCCCATCACAACACCGGGGACATGGAGTTTGCCAGCGAACATGTATGGCATATCCTTTTATAATATACCCTCTCTCAAACTCTCTTGGTATGAGTGCCTACTATCTGCCAGGCAGGTGGCACACCAAGGCTCATCAAGCAAGTAACCAAGAAAAGTGAGATACTTTACCCTGTCCTTCCTTCTGCTGATCCCTGGTCCTGTTGACCTAGGCTATAAGTGAGGGGCTGCCAAGCTGCATACTACATTGTCAGTTTCAGACCTGAAATCTGGCCCTCGGTTTAGTGGTGGTACTTGAGCTTCACCAGCTACTGAGCTGGAAAAAAATATGATGTGACAAGGAATAACAATACCTATGCATAAAAACAGAAAGTTTATATATATATATATATATATATATATATATACACACTTTATATACATATATGTGTGCATATATACATATACATATATATATATATATATATATGAATTAGCGCTCCCCAAAGAACTGTAGTGATCCCACTCTAACCAGAAAACCTCAGTAAAGGGCCCAGCAAACAAATGCAACAGCCTCTGACCAATGCCATAACCTGGGACACTGTGGAGAAGGCTCACTTCTGTAGGGAAAGCTGACATCCCCTAAGTCAGATCATATCATGTTTGCTTAGAAGATCTAATTCCAGACCCTGTCAAGCTCATTGGTTTCTTGGCTTTTCTTGCCCAAAGAGGGACAAGACGCTAGGACAGAAAGAATATTGAGCTTAGAGGAAGAGACCTGGGTTCGTGTTCCAGATCTACCACGGTGGGCAAGTCACAAGCCTTCTGAGCCTCATTTCCTTTATCAGTAAAATGGAATGCACAGTATCTTTCCCACAGACCTGAGGTGATTGTTGTGAGATACAAATTAGAGTTGTAATCTGTACATTGTAAAATGTTATAAAGTCATGGAAGGTAACTTTACTGCACTGCAACTGAAAAATTATATAATAGTTTTTAGATTTGGGGGCAGACACAGAGTGCCTTACAGACCAACCCACCACTCCACTTCCAGGATGTGCATTAAAGTGAGCTTGGAGTGGGCTCATCCTAATGTTTGACAATGTTTGTATAAACAGTCATTTACGGAATGTGCAAGCAATGCAGCTGTGCACCTGCAGGTCTTTGAAGGGAGAACACAGAGTGGCCTAGGAGGTGGTAGAGACATGTACAATACTTCATATGAACAGAGACTCTTTCAAATGCATTTTTCACTATTTTGGAGGTTTGGTTTTTGTAAGGCAAAGGGGAGGCAGGGATGGAGGCAGGCCAGAGAGGGAGAAGGTAGGAACTAGAACAACAGTCATGAAGTCTTCAGGGTACGCTTTGTCAGACTAGATGCCTGCTGAACCCTCCAACATGGCATGTTCTAAGACAAACTCAGCATGGTCCCAACCTGGACCTGCTCATCCTCTTACATTCCCTCTGTCAGACAATGGCCATACCAGCGACCCATTGTTCAAACCTGGGCATCACCCTGGATTCCCCTGCTGCTGCATCCCATTAATACAAGTCCAGCAAAACTACTTCCTTAAAATATCCTCTTCGGGAATAAAGACACAGACCTACTAGCGAATGGACTTGAGGATATGGGGAGAGGGAAGAGTAAGCTGGGACAAAGTGAGAGAGTGTCATGGACATATATACACTACCAAACGTAAAATAGATAGTTAGTGGGAAGCAGCCGCATAGCACAGGGAGATCAGCTCGGTGCTTTGTGACCACCTAGAGGGGTGGGATAGAGAGGGTGGGAGGGAGGGAGACGCAAGACGGAGGAGATATGGGAATGTACGTATATGTATAGCTGATTCACTTTGTTATAAAGCAGAAACTAACACATCATTGTAAAGCAATTATACTCCAATAAAGATGTTAAAAAACTAACAAATAATACATTGTTCATTTAAAATTTCAAGGGGATCGATCTCATGTTAAGTGCTTTTACCACAATAAAATAAAATTTGAAAAATATTTTTAAAAAATCCTCTTCAGGGATAAATTAGGAGGTTGGAATTAACATATACACACTACTACATATAAAACAGATAACCAACAAGGACCTACTATATAGCACAGGGAACTGTACTCAATATTTTGTAATAACCTATAAGAGAAAATAATCTGGAAAAGAAATATATATATATAACTGAATCACTTTGCTGTACCCCTGAAGCTAATACAACATTGTAAATCAACTATACTTCAATAAAAAAAATGTCCTCTTCAGCCCTGTGATTACTGTCCTGGTTGGGGCCCTCATCCCCGCTAGCCTGGTGTATCACAAGTGCCTCTCAAAATTCCCCTGTCTTGTTTTATCCGCTGAATCCATTCTCCATATTCCTGATTCCCAAAACTAAATCCGATCATGTCACTTCCCTTGGCCGCTAGCTTCCTCTATGAGTTCGTTTCTTGCTTTCCTATCACACATATGCAGACTCTTTGCTCTAGCTCTCCTTGCTTCCAAGTCTTTGCATGTGCTATTCCCCTTACCTATTGGTACCCACTAACTCCTCATCCCAGAAGCTTCCAGACCCACAGACTGTATTCACTGTCCCTATCCAGTGCTCCTTTTTTACACCCTGTTTGACACGATCATAGTATTTAGGATACTGAATGGTAAGAATTGGTTCACTGACTTATTTCAAGGCCGTGAATGCCTGTGAAGCAAGGCCCAGATCTTATGTTAGCTCTGTGCGTTCAGCACCCACAGTATGACTGGAGCACAGGATGTGCTCCATAACTATCTGAGTAGCAGTGAATTGAAATGAATCCGGTTCACTTAGTCAGAAGAAGTCAAAAGAGTCCGGTCCTCTGTACACCTGAGGCCAGAGGACACTCCTTACGTTCCCAGCCCAGCAACTTGGCAACTGACTGGAGCTTTCCCACAAGTCAGGCCTCTACCAGAGTCAGTAAACTTCAAAGCTGACCCAATATGTTGTTTGCTCCAAAATAAACCTGGCTTCCCGTACTCTACAATATAACCCATCTTCAAAGGTGGATGTTCATGATCTTAGACCCAGCAAAGGGCCTTGACAATAGTCCCAAGACCATCACTTCAACCTCTTGATAGGCATGATGTTTCTCAAATCAATGAATGAATGTAAATCAGGTTTCGACACGTGCCCTATGTATTCTGCAGCATAAAGGAATAAAATTGTTCCCTTTCCTCTTCCTACACTGTTGGTGGGAATGTAAGTTAGTGTAGCCACTATGGAAAACGGTATGGAGGTTCCTCAGAAAACTAAAAATAGAACTACTATATGATCTCGCAATCCCCCTCCTGGGCATATACCTGGACAAAACTATAATTCAAAAAGATACATGCACCCCTATGTTCAGAGCAGCACTATTCACAATAGCCAAGACATGGAAACAACCATTATCATAGAGATTATCATACTAAGTGAAGTAAGTCAGACAGAGAAAGACAAATACCATATGATATCACTTGTATGTGAAATCTAACATATGGCACAAATGAACCTATCTACAAAACAGAAACAGACTCACAGACATAGAGAATAGACTTGTGGTTGCCAAGGGGGAGAGGGGGAGGGAAAAGGATGGACTGGGATTTGGGATTAGTTCGATGCAAACCAGTATATTTAGATTGGATAAACAACAAGGTCCTACTACTGTATAGCACAGGGAACTATATCCAATCCCCTGGGATAAACCATACTGGAAAAGAATATTTAAAAAAGAATGTGTATATATATATATATATATATATATATATATGTATAACTGAATCACTTTGCTATACAGCAGAAATTAGCACAACATTGTAAATCAACTATATTTCAATAAAACAAAATTGTTCCCTTTCCTTCCAAGCTTTATTCCCCTCCTCCGCTGGGGGTATGGGGAGATGGCGCATCTGTGCTATCAGTAAAGTAGATGGGCTTTGCGATAGATATTTTCTTGACTGTTTTTTCCTGCAAGTGACATTCTATATGGCCAAGCTTGTCAGAAGTCAGGCCTTACTCTCTATATCTTGTTACATGAAACACAATCATTAAGGTTCCTTGGGTTTTTAAGTGTCACTTTACCTTTCTTACAGACCCGAACTGTCCACAAGGCTCAGGAGGTTGTGTAATGTAATAAGTTGCAGAAATGGCCACAAGCCTTCATCTCCCTTTATCCAAGCGCTTTTCAATGTGACTTTTCAGCTCCTCCCATCAAGAGGCAGAGTCTCTTTCCCCTTCCCTTGAACCAGGCTGGCCTTACGATTCGCTTTGCACAACAGAATGCACTGGGAGTGAGAGTATGCCAGTGTCGAGCCTAGGCCTCAAGAGACCTTCTGTGCTTCTACTTTCTCCCTCTCTCGGAACCCCACTACTACTCTGCAAACAAGCCCGGTCTAGCTTGCTGGATGATATAAGACACATGACCCCATAACTATTGCAGTTATCTATTGCTATATAACAAACCACCGCAAACTCAGTGGCTTAAAACAACAAGTATCATTTACTTTCCTTACAAATCAGCACTTTGAGTAGGGCCTGGCCCTGACAGCTCATCTCTGCTCCACATGGCATCAGCTGGGCAGCTTGAAGTCTGCGGGTGACCCGACACCCAGGAGCTGGGGTCATCTAAGGCTCTCTCACTCATACTTCTGCTGGCTGAGGCTGGTTGCCAGTTGGGACCTTGGCTGGGATGGTGGACTGGGCATCTACACATGGCCCCTCCAAGTGTCTGCTCCGCTACCTCACACATCGTAGGTGACTTCCAAGAGCAAAGTCATGAAGGGAAGAAAGTGGGATCTGCCATTTTCTCAAGGCCCAAGCCTGGAAGTCAGCCCAGAACTACTTCTGACATAGTCTGTCAGTCAAAGCAGTCTCAAATGCCTGCCCAGATTCAAGGGAAAGGGACATAGATGAGAAAACTGCAATATCACATTATGGAAAGAATATGTGGGATAAGATATACTGTGTTCGTCTCTGGAGAATACAACCTGCCACACCCTCATCACTCTAGTCAACAGTCAACTGACTGCCAGACACACGAGGAAAACCATCCTAAATCGGTCAGCCAGACACACACACACACACACACACACACACACACACACACACACACACAGACCAGCCAACTGGTGAACTGACTGCAAATACATGAACAAGCTCAACTAAGATGAGCTGACCCTCCGAAAGGATACATGCACCCCAATGTTCAGTGCAGCACTGTTTGCAATAGCCAAGACATGG